>NW_026916138.1:0-24984 GCF_034315485.1 Pezoporus occidentalis
CCTCTATTACTCCTCTATGACTCTATGACTCCTCTATGACTCCTCTATGACTCCTCTATGACTCCTCTATGACTCCTCTATGACTCCTCTATGACTCCTCTATGACAGTATGACTCCTCTATGACTCCTCTATGACTCCTCTATGACTCCTCTATGACTCCTCTATGACTCCTCTATGACTCCTCTATGACTCCTCTATGACAGTATGACTCCTCTATGACTCCTCTATGACTCCTCTATGACTCCTCTATGACTCCTCTATGACTCCTCTATGACAGTATGACTCCTCTATGACTCCTCTATGACTCCTCTATGACTCCTCTATGACTCCTCTATGACTCCTCTATGACTCCTCTATGACTCCTCTATGACTCCTCTATGACTCCTCTATGACTCCTCTATGACTCCTCTATGACTCCTCTATGACTCCTCTATGACTCCTCTATGACTCCTCTATCTATGACTCCTCTATGACTCCTCTATGACAGTATGACTCCTCTATGACTCCTCTATGACTCCTCTATGACTCCTCTATCTATGACTCCTCTATGACTCCTCTATGACTCCTCTATGACTCCTCTATGACTCCTCTATGACTCCTCTATGACTCCTCTATGACTCCTCTATGACTCCTCTATGACTCCTCTATGACTCCTCTATGACTCCTCTATGACTCCTCTATGACTCCTCTATGACTGACTCTATGACTCCTCTATGACTCCTCTATGACTCTCCTCTATGACTCCTCTATGACTCCTCTATGACTCCTCTATCTATGACTCCTCTATGACTCCTCTATGACTCTATGACTCCTCTATGACTCCTCTATGACTCCTCTATGACTCCTCTATGACTCCTCTATGACTCCTCTATGACTCCTCTATGACTCCTCTATGACTCCTCTATGACTCCTCTATGACTCCTCTATGACTCCTCTATGACTCCTCTATGACTCCTCTATGACTCCTCTATGACTCCTCTATGACTCCTCTATGACAGTATGACTCCTCTATGACTCTCTATCTATGACTCCTCTATGACTCCTCTATGACTCCTCTATGACTCCTCTATGACTCCTCTATGACTCCTCTATGACTCCTCTATGACTCCTCTATGACTCCTCTATGACTCCTCCTCTATGACTCCACTATGACTTCTCTATGACTCCTCTATGACTCCTCTATGACTCCTCTATGACAGTATGACTCCTCTATGACTCCTCTATGACTCCTCTATGACTCGTCTATGACTCCTCTATGACTCCTCTATGACAGTATGACTCCTCTATGACTCCTCTATGACTCCTCTATGACTCCTCTATGACTCCTCTATGACTCCTCTATGACAGTATGACTCCTCTATGACTCCTCTATGACTCCTCTATGACTCCTCTATGACTCCTCTATGACTCCTCTATGACTCCTCTATGACTCCTCTATGACTCCTCTATGACTCCTCTATGACTCCTCTATGATGACTCCTCTATGACTCCTCTATGACTCCTCTATGACTCCTCTATGACTCCTCTATGACTCCTCTATGACTCCTCTATGACTCCTCTATGACTCCTCTATGACTCCTCTATGACTATGACTCCTCTATGACTCCTCTATGACTCCTCTATGACTCCTCTATGACTCCTCTATGACTCCTCTATGACTCCTCTATGACTCCTCTATGACTCCTCTATGACTCCTCTATGACTCCTCTATGACTCCTCTATGACTCCTCTATGACTCCTCTATGACTCCTCAGTATGACTCCTCTATGACTCCTCTATGACTCCTCTATGACTCCTCTCTATGACTCCTCTATGACTCCTCTATGACTCCTCTATGACTCCTCTATGACTCCTCTATGACTCCTCTATGACTCCTCTATGACAGTATGACTCCTCTATGACTCCTCTATGACTCTATGACTCTATGACTCCTCTATGACTCCTCTATGACTCCTGTATGAATCCTCTATGACTCCTCTATGACTCCTCTATGACTCCTCTATGACTCCTCTATGACTCCTCTATGACTCCTCTATGACTCCTCTATGACTCCTCTATGACTCCTCTATGACTATGACTATGACTCCTCTATGACTCCTCTATGACTCTATGACTCCTCTATGACTCCTCTATGACTCCTCTATGACTCCTCTATGACTCCTCTATGACTCCTCTATTCCTCCTCTATGACTCCTCTATGACTCCTCTATGACTCCTCTATGACTCCTCTATGACTCCTCTATGACAGTATGACTCCTCTATGACTCCTCTATGACAGTATGACTCCTCTATGACTCCTCTATGACTCCTCTATGACTCCTCTATGACTCCTCTATGACTCCTCTATGACTCCTCTATGACTCCTCTATGACTCCTCTATGACTGCTCTATGACTCCTCTATGACTCCTCTATGACTCCTCTATGACTCCTCTATGACTCCTCTATGACTCCTCTATGACTCCTCTATGACTCCTCTATGACAGTATGACTCCTCTATGACTCCTCTATGACAGTATGACTGCTCTATGACTCCTCTATGACAGTATGACTCCTCTATGACTCCTCTATGACAGTATGACTCCTCTATGACTCCTCTATGACAGTATGACTCCTCTATGACTCCTCTATGACAGTATGACTCCTCTATGACTCCTCTATGACAGTATGACTCCTCTATGACTCCTCTATGACTCCTCTATGACTCTATGACTACTCTATGACTCCAGTATGACTCCTCTATGACTCCTCTATGACAGTATGACTCCTCTATGACTCCTCTATGACAGTATGACTCCTCTATGACTCCTCTATGACTCTATGACTCCTCTATGACTCCTCTATGACAGTATGACTCCTCTATGACTCCTCTATGACAGTATGACTCCTCTATGACTCCTCTATGACTCCTCTATGACTCTATGACTCCTCTATGACTCCTCTATGACAGTATGACTCCTCTATGACTCCTCTATGACTCCTCTATGACTCCTCTATGACTCCTCTATGACTCTCTATGACTCCTCTATGACTCCTCTATGACTCCTCTATGACAGTATGACTCCTCTATGACTCCTCTATGACAGTATGACTCCTCTATGACTCCTCTATGACAGTATGACTCCTCTATGACTCCTCTATGACAGTATGACTCCTCTATGACTCCTCTATGACTCCTCTATGACTCCTCTATGACAGTATGACTCCTCTATGACTCCTCTATAACTCCTCTATGACTCCTCTATGACTCCTCTATGACTCCTCTATGACTCCTCTATGACTCCTCTATGACTCCTCTATGACTCCTCTATGACAGTATGACTCCTCTATGACAGTATGACTCCTCTATGACTCCTCTATGACTCCTCTATGACTCCTCTATGACTCCTCTATGACTCCTCTATATATGACTCCTCTATGACAGTATGACTCCTCTATGACTCCTCTATGACAGTATGACTCCTCTATGACAGTATGACTCCTCTATGACTCCTCTATGACTCCTCTATGACTCCTCTATGACTCCTCTATGACTCCTCTATGACTCCTCTATGACAGTATGACTCCTCTATGACTCCTCTATGACAGTATGACTCCTCTATGACTCCTCTATGACTCCTCTATGACTCCTCTATGACTCCTCTATGACAGTATGACTCCTCTATGACTCCTCTATGACTCCTCTATGACAGTATGACTCCTCTATGACTCCTCTATGACTCCTCTATGACTCCTCTATGACTCCTCTATGACTCTATGACTCCTCTATGACTCCTCTATGACTCCTCTATGACTCCTCTATGACTCCTCTATGACTCCTCTATGACTCCTCTATGACTCCTCTATGACTCCTCTATGACTCCTCTATGACTCCTCTATGACTCCTCTATGACTCCTCTATGACAGTATGACTTCTCTATGACTCCTCTATGACTCCTCTATGACAGTATGACTCCTCTATGACTCCTCTATGACAGTATGACTCCTCTATGACTCCTCTATGACTCCTCTATGACTCCTCTATGACTCCTCTATGACTCTATGACTCCTCTATAACTCCTCTATGACAGTATGACTCCTCTATGACTCCTCTATCTATGACTCCTCTATGACTCCTCTATGACTCTATGACTCCTCTATGACTCCTCTATGACTCCTCTATGACTCCTCTATGACTCCTCTATGACTCCTCTATGACTCCTCTATGACTCCTCTATGACTCCTCTATGACTCCTCTATGACTCCTCTATGACTCCTCTATGACTCCTCTATGACTCCTCTATGACTCCTCTATGACTCCTCTATGACTCCTCTATGACTCCTCTATGACTCCTCTATGACTCCTCTATGACAGTATGACTCCTCTATGACTCCTCTATGACTCCTCTATGACTCCTCTATGACTCCTCTATGACTCCTCTATGACTCCTCTATGACTCCTCTATGACTCCTCTATGACTCCTCTATGACAGTATGACTCCTCTATGACTCCTCTATGACTCCTATGACTCCTCTATGACTCTCTATGACTATGACTCCTCTATGACTCCTCTATGACTCCTCTATGACTCCTCTAGGACTCCTCTATGACTCCTCTATGACTCCTCTATGACTCCTCTATGACTCCTCTATATGACTCCTCTATGACTCCTCTGTGACTCCTCTATGACAGTATGACTCCTCTATGACTCCTCTATGACTCCTCTATGACTCCTCTATGACTCCTCTATGACTCCTCTATGACTCCTCTATGACTCCTCTATGACTCCTCTATGACTCCTCTATGACTCCTCTATGACTCCTCTATGACTCCTCTATGACTCCTCTATGACTCCTCTATGACTCCTCTATGACAGTATGACTCCTCTATGACTCCTCTATGACTCCTCTATGACTCCTCTATGACAGTATGACTCCTCTATGACTCCTCTATGACTCCTCTATGACTCCTCTATGACAGTATGACTCCTCTATGACTCCTCTATGACTCCTCTATGACTCCTCTATGACTCCTCTATGACTCCTCTATGACTCCTCTATGACTCTATGACTCCTCTATGACTCCTCTATGACTCCTCTATGACTCCTCTATGACTCCTCTATGACTCCTCTATGACTCCTCTATGACTCCTCTATGACTCCTCTATGACTCCTCTATGACTCCTCTATGACTCCTCTATGACTCCTCTATGACTCCTCTATGACTCCTCTATGACTCTATGACTCCTCTATGACTCCTCTATGACTCCTCTATGACTCCTCTATGACTCCTCTATGACTCCTCTATGACTCCTCTATGACTCCTCTATGACTCCTCTATGACTCCTCTATGACTCCTCTATGACTCCTCTATGACTCCTCTATGACTCCTCTATGACTCCTCTATGACTCCTCTATGACTCCTCTATGACTCCTCTATGACTCCTCTATGACTCCTCTATGACTCCTCTATGACTCCTCTATGACTCCTCTATGACTCCTCTATGACTCCTCTATGACTCCTCTATGACTCCTCTATGACTCCTCTATGACTCCTCTATGACTCCTCTATGACTCCTCTATGACTCCTCTATGACTCCTCTATGACTCCTCTATGACTCCTCTATGACTCCTCTATGACTCCTCTATGACTCCTCTATGACTCCTATGACTCCTCTATGACTCCTCTATCTATGACTCCTCTATGACTCCTCTATGACTCCTCTATGACTCCTCTATGACTCCTCTATGACTATGACTCCTCTATGACTCCTCTATGACTCCTCTATGACTCCTCTATGACTCCTCTATGACTCTATGACTCCTCTATGACTCCTCTCTATGACTCCTCTATGACTCCTCTATGACTCCTCTATGACTCCTCTATGACTATGACTCCTCTATGACTCCTCTATGACTCTATGACTCCTCTATGACTCCTCTATGACTCCTCTATGACTCCTCTATGACTCCTCTATGACTCCTCTATGACTCCTCTATGACTCCTCTATGACTCCTCTATGACTCCTCTATGACTCCTCTATGACAGTATGACTCCTCTATGACTCCTCTATGACTCCTCTATGACTCCTCTATGACTCCTCTATGACTCCTCTATGACTCCTCTATGACTCCTCTATGACTCCTCTATGACTCCTCTATGACTCCTCTATGACTCCTCTATGACTCCTCTATGACTCCTCTATGACTCCTCTATGACTCCTCTATGACTCCTCTATGACTCCTCTATGACTCCTCTATGACTCCTCTATGACTCCTCTATGACTCCTCTATGACTCCTCTATGACTCCTCTATGACTCCTCTATGACTCCTCTATGACTCCTCTATGACTCCTCTATGACTCCTCTATGACTCCTCTATGACTCCTCTATGACTCCTCTATGACTCCTCTATGACTCCTCTATGACTCCTCTATGACTATGACTCCTCTATGACTCCTCTATGACTCCTCTATGACTCCTCTATGACTCCTCTATGACTCCTCTATGACTCCTCTATGACTCCTCTATGACTCCTCTATGACTCCTCTATGACTCCTCTATGACTCCTCTATGACAGTATGACTCCTCTATGACTCCTCTATGACTCAGTATGACTCCTCTATGACTCCTCTATGACTCCTCTATGACTCCTCTATGACTCCTCTATGACTCCTCTATGACTCCTCTATGACTCCTCTATGACTCCTCTATGACTATGACTCCTCTATGACTCCTCTATGACTCCTCTATGACTCCTCTATGACTCCTCTATGACTCCTCTATGACTCCTCTATGACTCCTCTATGACTCCTCTATGACTCCTCTATGACTCCTCTATGACTCCTCTATGACTCCTCTATGACTATGACTCCTCTATGACTCCTCTATGACTCCTCTATGACTCCTCTATGACTCCTCTATCTATGACTCCTCTATGACTCTATGACTCCTCTATGACTCCTCTATGACTCCTCTATGACTCCTCTATGACTCCTCTATGACTCCTCTATGACTCCTCTATGACTCCTCTATGACTCCTCTATGACTCCTCTATGACTCCTCTATGACTCCTCTATGACTCCTCTATGACTCCTCTATGACTCCTCTATGACTCCTCTATGACAGTATGACTCCTCTATGACTCCTCTATGACTCCTCTATGACTCCTCTATGACTCCTCTATGACTCCTCTATGACTCCTCTATGACTCCTCTATGACTCTATGACTCCTCTATGACTCCTCTATGACTCCTCTATGACTCCTCTATGACTCCTCTATGACTCCTCTATGACTCCTCTATGACTCCTCTATGACAGTATGACTCCTCTATGACTCCTCTATGACTCCTCTATGACTCCTCTATGACTCCTCTATGACTCTCTAAGACTCTATGACTCCTCTATGACTCCTCTATGACTCCTCTATGACTCCTCTATGACTCCTCTATGACTCCTCTATGACTCCTCTATGACTCCTCTATGACTCCTCTATGACTCCTCTATGACTCCTCTATGACTCCTCTATGACTCCTCTATGACTCCTCTATGACTCCTCTATGACTCCTCTATGACTCCTCTATGACTCCTCTATGACTCCTCTATGACTCCTCTATGACTCCTCTATGACTCCTCTATGACTCCTCTATGACTCCTCTATGACTCCTCTATGACAGTATGACTCCTCTATGACTCCTCTATGACTCCTCTATGACTCCTCTATGACTCCTCTATGACTCCTCTATGACTCCTCTATGACTTCTCTATGACTCCTCTATGACTCCTCTATGACTCCTCTATGACTCCTCTATGACTCCGCTATGACTCCTCTATGACTCCTCTATGACTCCTCTATGACTCCTCTATGACAGTATGACTCCTCTATGACTCCTCTATGACAGTATGACTCCTCTATGACTCCTCTATGACTCCTCTATGACTCCTCTGTGACTCCTCTATGACTCCTCTATGACAGTATGACTCCTCTATGACTCCTCTATGACTCGTCTATGACTCCTCTATGACAGTATGACTCCTCTATGACTACTCTATGACAGTATGACTCCTCTATGACTCCTCTATGACAGTATGACTCCTCTATGACTCCTCTATGACAGTATGACTCCTCTATGACTCCTCTATGACTCCTCTATGACTCCTCTATGACTCCTCTATGACTCTATGACTCCTCTATGACTCCTCTATGACAGTATGACTCCTCTATGACTCCTCTATGACAGTATGACTCCTCTATGACTCCTCTATGACTCCTCTATGACTCCTCTATGACTCCTCTATGACTCCTCTATGACTCCTCTATGACAGTATGACTCCTCTATGACTCCTCTATGACTCCTCTATGACCGTATGACTCCTCTATGACTCCTCTATGACTCCTCTATGACTCCTCTATGACTCCTCTATGACTCCTCTATGACTCCTCTATGACTCCTCTATGACTCCTCTATGACTCCTCTATGACTCCTCTATGACTCCTCTATGAGTATGACTCCTCTATGACTCCTCTATGAGTATGACTCCTCTATGACTCCTCTATGAGTATGACTCCTCTATGACTCCTCTATGAGTATGACTCCTCTATGACTCCTCTATGACTGATGACTCCTCTATGACTCCTCTATGAGTATGACTCCTCTATGACTCCTCTATGACAGTATGACTCCTCTATGACTCCTCTATGACAGTATGACTCCTCTATGACTCCTCTATGACTCCTCTATGACTCCTCTATGACTCCTCTATGAGTATGACTCCTCTATGACTCCTCTATGACAGTATGACTCCTCTATGACTCCTCTATGACAGTATGACTCCTCTATGACTCCTCTATGACAGTATGACTCCTCTATGACTCCTCTATGACAGTATGACTCCTCTATGACTCCAGTATGACTCCTCTATGACTCCTCTATGACTCCTCTATGACAGTATGACTCCTCTATGACTCCTCTATGACAGTATGACTCCTCTATGACTCCTCTATGAGTATGACTCCTCTATGACTCCTCTATGACAGTATGACTCCTCTATGACTCCTCTATGACTGACTCCTCTATGACTCCTCTATGACTGAGTATGACTCCTCTATGACTCCTCTATGACTCCTCTATGACAGTATGACTCCTCTATGACTCCTCTATGACTCCTCTATGACTCCTCTATGACTCCTCTATGACTCCTCTATGACTCCTCTATGACTCCTCTATGACTCCTCTATGACTGACTCCTCTATGACTCCTCTATGACTCCTCTATGACTCCTCTATGACTGACTCCTCTATGACTCCTCTATGACTCCTCTATGACAGTATGACTCCTCTATGACTCCTCTATGACTCCTCTATAAGTATGACTCCTCTATGACTCCTCTATGACTCCTCTATGACAGTATGACTCCTCTATGACTCCTCTATGACTCCTCTATGACTCCTCTATGACTCCTCTATGACTCCTCTATGACTCCTCTATGACTCCTCTATGACTCCTCTATGACAGTATGACTCCTCTATGACTCCTCTATGAGTATGACTCCTCTATGACTCCTCTATGACAGTATGACTCCTCTATGACTCCTCTATGACTCCTCTATGACTCCTCTATGACTCCTCTATGACTCCTCTATGACTCCTCTATGACTCCTCTATGACTCCTCTATGACTCCTCTATGACTCCTCTATGACTCCTCTATGACTCCTCTATGACTCCTCTATGACTCCTCTATGACTCCTCTATGACTCCTCTATGACAGTATGACTCCTCTATGACTCCTCTATGAGTCCTCTATGACTCCTCTATGACTCCTCTATGACTCCTCTATGACTCCTCTATGACTCCTCTATGACTCCTCTATGACTCCTCTATGACTCCTCTATGACTCCTCTATGACTCCTCTATGACTCCTCTATGACTCCTCTATGACTCCTCTATGACTCCTCTATGACTCCTCTATGACTCCTCTATGACTCCTCTATGACTCCTCTATGACTCCTCTATGACTCCTCTATGACTCCTCTATGACTCCTCTATGACTCCTCTATGACTCCTCTATGACTCCTCTATGACTCCTCTATGACTCCTCTATGACTCCTCTATGACTCCTCTATGACTCCTCTATGACTCCTCTATGACTCCTCTATGACTCCTCTATGACTCCTCTATGACTCCTCTATGACTCCTCTATGACTCCTCTATGACTCCTCTATGACTCCTCTCTATGACTCCTCTATGACTCCTCTATGACTCCTCTATGACTCCTCTATGACTCCTCTATGACTCCTCTATGACTCCTCTATGACTCCTCTATGACTCCTCTATGACTCCTCTATGACTCCTCTCTATGACTCCTCTATGACTCCTCTATGACTCCTCTATGACTCCTCTATGACTCCTCTATGACTCCTCTATGACTCCTCTATGACTCCTCTATGACTTCCTCTATGACTCTTCTATGACTCCTCTATGACTCCTCTATGACTCCTCTATGACTCCTCTATGACTCCTCTATGACTCCTCTATGACTCCTCTATGACTCCTGTATGACTCCTCTATGACTCCTCTATGACTCCTCTATGACTCCTCTATGACTCCTCTATGACTCCTCTATGACTCCTCTATGACTCCTCTATGACTCCTCTATGACTCCTCTATGACTCCTCTATGACTCCTCTATGACTCCTCTATGACTCCTCTATGACTCCTCTATGACTCCTCTATGACTCCTCTATGACTCCTCTATGACTCCTCTATGACTCCTCTATGACTCCTCTATGACTCCTCTATGACTCCTCTATGACTCCTCTATGACTCCTCTATGACTCCTCTATGACTCCTCTATGACTCCTCTATGACTCCTCTATGACTCCTCTATGACTCCTCTATGACTCCTCTATGACAGTATGACTCCTCTATGACTCTCTATGACTATGACTCCTCTATGACTCCTCTATGACTCCTCTATGACTCCTCTATGACTCCTGTATGACAGTATATGACTCCTCTATGACTCCTCTATGACTCCTCTATGACTCCTCTATTACAGTATGACTCCTCTATGACTCCTCTATGACTCCTCTATGACTCCAGTATGACTCCTCTATGACTCCTCTATGACAGTATGACTCCTCTATGACTCCTCTATAAGAGTATGACTCCTCTATGACTCCTCTATGACTCCTCTATGACTCCTCTATGACTCCTCTATGACTCCTCTATGACTCCTCTATGACTCCTCTATGACTCCTCTATGAGAGTATGACTCCTCTATGACTCCTCTATGACTCCTCTATGACAGTATGACTCCTCTATGACTCCTCTATGAGAGTATGACTCCTCTATGACTCCTCTTTGACAGTATGACTCCTATATGACTCCTCTATGACTCCTCTATGACTATGACTCCTCTATGACTCCTCTATAAGAGTATGACTCCTCTATGACTCCTCTATGACTCCTCTATGACTCCTCTATGACTCCTCTATGACTCCTCTATGACTCCTCTATAAGAGTATGACTCCTCTATGACTCCTCTATAAGAGTATGACTCCTCTATGACTCCTCTATAAGAGTATGACTCCTCTATGACTCCTCTATAGTATGACTCCTCTATGACTCCTCTATAAGAGTATGACTCCTCTATGACTCCTCTATGACTCCTCTATGACTCCTCTATGACTCCTCTATGACTCCTCTATGACTCCTCTATGACTCCTCTATGACTCCTCTATGACTCCTCTATGACTCCTCTATGACTCCTCTATGACTCCTCTATGACTCCTCTATGACTCCTCTATGACTCCTCTATGACTCCTCTATGACTACTCTATGACTCCTCTATAAGAGTATGACTCCTCTATGACTCCTCTATAAGAGTATGACTCCTCTATGACTCCTCTATAAGAGTATGACTCCTCTATGACTCCTCTATAAGAGTATGACTCCTCTATGACTCCTCTATGAGAGTATGACTCCTCTATGACTCCTCTATAAGAGTATGACTCCTCTATGACTCCTCTATAAGAGTATGACTCCTCTATGACTCCTCTATGACTCCTCTATGACTCCTCTATGAGAGTATGACTCCTCTATGACTCCTCTATAAGAGTATGACTCCTCTATGACTCCTCTATGACTCCTCTATGACTCCTCTATGACTCCTCTATGACTCCTCGAGGACTCCTCTATGACTCCTCTATGAGAGTATGACTCCTCTCCTCTATGACTCCTCTATGACTCCTCTATGACTCCTCTATGACTCCTCTATGAGAGTATGACTCCTCTATGACTCCTCTATAAGAGTATGACTCCTCTATGACTCCTCTATGAGATATGACTCCTCTATAAGAGTAAGACTCCTCTATGACTCCTCTATGACTCCTCTATGACTCCTCTATGAGAGTATGACTCCTCTATGACTCCTCTATAAGAGTATGACTCCTCTATGACTCCTCTATGACTCCTCTATGACTCCTCTATGACTCCTCTATGACTCCTCTATGACTCCTCTATGACTCCTCTATGACTCCTCTATGACTCCTCTATGACTCCTCTATGACTCCTCTATGACTCATCTATGACTCCTCTATGACTCCTCTATAAGAGTATGACTCCTCTATGACTCCTCTATAAGAGTATGACTCCTCTATGACTCCTCTATGACTCCTCTATGACTCCTCTATGACTCCTCTATGAGAGTATGACTCCTCTATGACTCCTCTATAAGAGTATGACTCCTCTATGACTCCTCTATGAATGATATAATCCTCTATGACTATGACTCCTCTATGACTCCTCTATAAGACTCCTCTATGACTCCTCTATGACTCCTCTATGACTCCTCTATGACTCCTCTATGACTCCTCTATGAGAGTATGACTCCTCTATGACTCCTCTATGAGAGTATGACTCCTCTATGACTCCTCTATGACTGACTCCTCTATGACTCCTCTATGACTCCTCTATGACTCCTCTATGACTCCTCTATAAGAGTATGACTCCTCTATGACTCCTCTATGACTCCTCTATGACTCCTCTATGACTCCTCTATGACTCCTCTATGACTCCTCTATGACTCCTCTATAAGAGTATGACTCCTCTATGACTCCTCTATGACTCCTCTATGACTCCTCTATATGACTCCTCTATGACTCCTCTATGACTCCTCTATGACTCCTCTATGACTCCTCTATGAAGAGTATGACTCCTCTATGACTCCTCTATGACTCCTCTATGACTCCTCTATGACTCCTCTATGACTCCTCTATGAGTATGACTCCTCCTCTATTAGTCTATGACTCCTCTATGACTCCTCTATAAGAGTATGACTCCTCTATGACTCCTCTATGACTCCTCTATGACTCCTCTATGACAGTATGACTCCTCTATGACTCCTCTATGACTCCTCTGACTCCTCTATGACTCCTCTACGACTCCTCTACAAGAGTATGACTCCTCTACGACTCCTCTACAAGAGTATGACTCCTCTACGACTCCTCTACAAGAGTATGACTCCTCTATGACTCCTCTATAAGAGTATGACTCCTCTATGACTCCTCTATGACTCCTCTATAAGAGTATGACTCCTCTATGACTCCTCTATGAGAGTATGACTCCTCTATGACTCCTCTATAAGAGTATGACTCCTCTATGACTCCTCTATGAGAGTATGACTCCTCTATGACTCCTCTATGACTCCTCTAGAGTATGACTCCTCTATGACTCCTCTATGACAGTATGACTCCTCTATGACTCCTCTATGACTCCTCTATGACTCCTCTATGACTCCTCTATGACTCCTCTATGAGAGTATGACTCCTCTATGACTCCTCTATGAAAGTATGACTCCTCTATGACTCCTCTATGACTCCTCTATGACTCCTCTATGACTCCTCTATGACAGTATGACTCCTCTATGACTCCTCTATGACTGACTCCTCTATGACTCCTCTATACTCCTCTAGAGTATGACTCCTCTATGACTCCTCTATAAGAGTATGACTCCTCTATGACTCCTCTATGACTC
This sequence comes from Pezoporus occidentalis, assembly GCF_034315485.1. NCBI lineage: Eukaryota > Metazoa > Chordata > Aves > Psittaciformes > Psittacidae > Pezoporus > Pezoporus occidentalis. The sequence goes on from NW_026916138.1 coordinate 14,016, forward strand.
CTCTATGACTCCTCTATGACTCCTCTATGACTCCTCTATGACTCCTCTATGACTCCTCTATAAGAGTATGACTCCTCTATTAATCCTCTATAATATTTTGACTGGTGTATGTACCCTCTATATTAGTATGACTCCTCTATGACTCCTCTATAAGAGTATGACTCCTCTATGACTCCTCTATGACTCCTCTATGACTCCTCTATGACTCCTCTATGACTCCTCTATAAGAGTATGACTCCTCTATGACTCCTCTATGAGAGTATGACTCCTCTATGACTCCTCTATGACTCCTCTATGACTCCTCTATGACTCCTCTATGACTCCTCTATGACTCCTCTATGACTCCTCTATAAGAGTATGACTCCTCTATGACTCCTCTATGACTCCTCTATGACTCCTCTATGACTCCTCTATGAGAGTATGACTCCTCTATGACTCCTCTATGACTCCTCTATGAATGACTCCTCTATGACTCCTCTATGACTCCTCTATGACTATGACTCCTCTATAGAGTATGACTCCTCTATGACTCCTCTAGTATGACTCCTCTATGACTCCTCTATGACTCCTCTATGACTCCTCTATGACTCCTCTATGACTCCTCTATGACTCCTCTATGACTCCTCTATGACTCCTCTATGACTCCTCTATGAGAGTATGACTCCTCTATGACTCCTCTATGACTCCTCTATGACTCCTCTATGACTCCTCTATGACTCCTCTATGACTCCTCTATGACTCCTCTATGACTCCTCTATGACTCCTCTATATGACTCCTCTATGACTCCTCTATGAGAGTATGACTCCTCTATGACTCCTCTATGACAGTATGACTCCTCTATGACTCCTCTATGACTCCTCTATGACTCCTCTATGACTCCTCTATGACTCCTCTATGAGAGTATGACTCCTCTATGACTCCTCTATGACTCCTCTATGACTCCTCTATGACTCCTCTATGACTCCTCTATGACTCCTCTATGAGAGTATGACTCCTCTATGACTCCTCTATGACTCCTCTATGAGAGTATGACTCCTCTATGACTCCTCTATGACTCCTCTATGACTCCTCCTCTATGACTCCTCTATGACTCCTCTATGACTCCTCTATGACTCCTCTATGACTCCTCTATGACTCCTCTATGACTCCTCTATGACTCCTCTATGACAGTATGACTCCTCTATGACTCCTCTATGACTCCTCTATGACTCCTCTATGACTCCTCTATGACTCCTCTATGACTCCTCTATGACTCCTCTATGACTCCTCTATGACTCCTCTATGACTCCTCTATGACTCCTCTATGACTCCTCTATGACAGTATGACTCCTCTATGACTCCTCTATGACTCCTCTATGACTCCTCTATAAGAGTATGACTCCTCTATGACTCCTCTATGACTCCTCTATGACTCCTCTATGACTCCTCTATGAGAGTATGACTCCTCTATGACTCCTCTATGACTCCTCTATGACACGTCTAAGACTCCTCTATGACTCCTCTATGAGAGTATGACTCCTCTATGACTCCTCTATGACTCCTCTATGACTCCTCTATGACTCCTCTATGACTCCTCTATGACTCCTCTATGACTCCTCTATGAGAGTATGACTCCTCTATGACTCCTCTATAAGAGTATGACTCCTCTATGACTCCTCTATGACTCCTCTATGACTCCTCTATGACTCCTCTATGAGTATGACTCCTCTATGACTCCTCTATGACTCCTCTATGACTCCTCTATGACTCCTCTATGACTCCTCTATGACTCTCTATCTATGACTCCTCTATGACTCCTCTATGACTCCTATGACTCCTCTATGACTATGACTCCTCTATGAGAGTATGACTCCTCTATGACTCCTCTATGACTCCTCTATGACTCCTCTATGACTCCTCTATGACTCCTCTATGACTCCTCTATGACTCCTCTATGACTCCTCTATGACTCCTCTATGACTCCTCTATGACTCCTCTATGACTCCTCTATGACTCCTCTATGACTCCTCTATGACTCCTCTATGAGAGTATGACTCCTCTATGACTCCTCTATGACTCCTCTATGACTCCTCTATGACTCCTCTATGACTCCTCTATGACTCCTCTATGACTCCTCTATGAAGAGTATGACTCCTCTATGACTCCTCTATGAGAGTATGACTCCTCTATGACTCCTCTATGAGAGTATGACTCCTCTATGACTCCTCTATGAAGAGTATGACTCCTCTATGACTCCTCTCTATGACTCCTCTATGACTCTCTATCTATGACTCCTCTATGACTCCTCTATGACTCCTCTATGACTCCTCTATGACTCCTCTATGACTCCTCTATGACTCCTCTATGACTCCTCTATGACTCCTCTATGAAGAGTATGACTCCTCTATGACTCCTCTATGAGAGTATGACTCCTCTATGACTCCTCTATGACTCCTCTATGACTCCTCTATGACTCCTCTATGACTCCTCTATGACTCCTCTATGACTCCAGTATGACTCCTCTATGACTCCTCTATGACTCCTCTATGACTCCTCTATGACTCCTCTATGACTCCTCTATGACTCCTCTATGACTCCTCTATGACTCCTCTATGACTATGACTCCTCTATAGTATGACTCCTCTATGACTCCTCTATGAAGAGTATGACTCCTCTATGACTCCTCTATGACTCCTCTATGACTCCTCTATGACTCCTCTATGACTCCTCTATGACTCCTCTATGAGAGTATGACTCCTCTATGACTCCTCTATGAGAGTATGACTCCTCTATGACTCCTATCTATAAGAGTATGACTCCTCTATGACTCCTCTATCAGTATGACTCCTCTATGACTCCTCTATGACTCCTCTATGACTCCTCTATGACTCCTCTATGACTCCTCTATGACTCCTCTATGACTCCTCTATGACTCCTCTATGAGAGTATGACTCCTCTATGACTCCTCTATGACTCCTCTATGACTCCTCTATGACTCCTCTATGACAGTATGACTCCTCTATGACTCCTCTATGACTCCTCTATGACTCCTCTATGACTCTCTATGACTCCTCTATGACTCCTCTATGACTCCTCTATGACTCCTCTATACAGTATGACTCCTCTATGACTCCTCTATGACTCCTCTATGACTCCTCTATGACTCCTCTATGACTCCTCTATGACTCCTCTATGACTCCTCTATGACTCCTCTATGACTCCTCTATGACTCCTCTATGACTCCTCTATGACTCCTCTATGACTCCTCTATGACTCCTCTATGACTCCTCTATGACTCCTCTATGACTCCTCTATGACTCCTCTATGACTCCTCTATGACTCCTCTATGACTCCTCTATGACTCCTCTATGACTCCTCTATGACAGTATGACTCCTCTATGACTCCTCTATGACTCCTCTATGACTCCTGTATGACTCCTCTATGACTCCTCTATGACTCCTCTATGACAGTATGACTCCTCTATGACTCCTCTATGACTCCTCTATGACTCCTCTATGACAGTATGACTCCTCTATGACTCCTCTATGAGTATGACTCCTCTATGACTCCTCTATGACAGTATGACTCCTCTATGACTCCTCTATGACAGTATGACTCCTCTATGACTCCTCTATGACTCCTCTATGACTCCTCTATGACTCCTCTATGACTCCTCTATGACTCCTCTATGACTCCTCTATGACTCCTCTATGACTCCTCTATGACTCCTCTATGACTCCTCTATGACTCCTCTATGACTCCTCTATGACTCCTCTATGACTCCAGTATGACTCCTCTATGACTCCTCTATGACTCCTCTATGACTCCTCTATGACTCCTCTATGACTCCTCTATGACTCCTCTATGACTCCTCTATATGACTCCTCTATGACTCCTCTATGACTCCTCTATGACTCCTCTATGACTCCTCTATGACTCCTCTATGACTCCTCTATGACTCCTCTATGACTCCTCTATGACTCCTCTATGACAGTATGACTCCTCTATGACTCCTCTATGAGAGTATGACTCCTCTATGACTCCTCTATGACTCCTCTATGACTCCTCTATGACAGTATGACTCCTCTATGACTCCTCTATGACTCCTCTGACTCCTCTATGACTCCTCTATGACTCCTCTATGACTCCTCTATGACTCCTCTATGACTCCTCTATCAGTGTATGACTCCTCTATGACTCCTCTATGACTCCTCTATAAGAGTATGACTCCTCTATGACTCCTCTATCTATGACTCCTCTATGACTCCTCTATGACTCCCTATCTATGACTCCTCTATGACTCCTCTATGACTCCTCTATGACTCCTCTATGACTCCTCTATGACTCCTCTATGACTCCTCTATGACTCCTCTATGACTCCTCTATGACTCCTCTATCTATGACTCCTCTATGACTCCTCTATGACTCCTCTATGACTCCTCTATCTATGACTCCTCTATGACTCCTCTATGACTCCTCTATGACTCCTCTATGACAGTATGACTCCTCTATGACTCCTCTATGACTCCTCTATGACTCCTCTATGACTCCTCTATGACTCCTCTATGACTCCTCTATGACTCCTCTATGACTCCTCTATGACTCCTCTATGACTCCTCTATGACTCCTCTATGACTCCTCTATGACAGTATGACTCCTCTATGACTCCTCTATGACTCTATGACTCCTCTATGACTCCTCTATGACTCCTCTATGAGAGTATGACTCCTCTATGACTCCTCTATGACTCCTCTATGACTCCTCTATGACTCCTCTATGACTCCTCTATGACTCCTCTATGACTCCTCTATGACTCCTCTATGACTCCTCTATGAGAGTATGACTCCTCTATGACTCCTCTATGACTCCTCTATGACTCCTCTATGACTCCTCTATGACTCCTCTATGACTCCTCTATGACAGTATGACTCCTCTATGACTCCTCTATGACTCCTCTATGACTCCTCTATGACTCCTCTATGACAGTATGACTCCTCTATGACTCCTCTATGACTCCTCTATGACTCCTCTATGACTATGACTCCTCTATGACTCCTCTATGACTGCTCTATGACTCCAGTATGACTCCTCTATGACTCCTCTATGACTCCTCTATGACTCCTCTATGACTCCTCTATGACTCCTCTATGACTCCTCTATGACAGTATGACTCCTCTATGACTCCTCTATGACTCCTCTATGACTCCTCTATGACTCCTCTATGACTCCTCTATGACTCCTCTATGACTCCTCTATGACTCCTCTATGACTCCTCTATGACTCCAGTATGACTCCTCTATGACTCCTCTATGACTCCAGTATGACTCCTCTATGACTCCTCTATGACTCCTCTATGACTCCTCTATGACTCCTCTATGACTCCTCTATGACTCCTCTATGACTCCTATGACTCCTCTATGACTCCTCTATGACTCCTCTATGACTCCTCTATGACTCCTCTATGACTCTATGACTCCTCTATGACTCCTCTATGACTCCTCTATGACTCCTCTATGACTCCTCTATGACTCCTCTATGACTCTATGACTCTATGACTCCTCTATGACTCCTCTATGACTCCTCTATGACTCCTCTATGACTCCTCTATGACTCCTCTATGACTCCTCTATGACTCCTCTATGACTCCTCTATGACTCCTCTATGACTCCTCTATGACAGTATGACTCCTCTATGACTCCTCTATGACTCCAGTATGACTCCTCTATGACTCCTCTATGACTCCTCTATGATTCCTCTATGACTCATCTATGACTCCTCTATGACTCCTCTATGACTCCTCTATGACTCCTCTATGACTCCTCTATGACTCCTCTATGACTCCTCTATGACTCCTATGACTCCTCCTCTATGACTCCTCTATGACAGTATGACTCCTCTACGACTCCTATATGACTCCTCTATGACTCCTCTATGACTCCTCTATGACTCCTCTATGACTCCTCTATGAGAGTATGACTCCTCTATGACTCCTCTATGACTCCTCTATGACTCCTCTATGACTCCTCTATGACTCCTCTATGACTCCTCTATGACTCCTCTATGACTCCTCTATGAGAGTATGACTCCTCTATGACTCCTCTATGACTCCTCTATGACTCCTCTATGACTCCTCTATGACTCCTCTATGACTCCTCTATGACTCCTCTATGACTCCTCTATGACTCCTCTATGACTCCTCTATGACTCCTCTATGACTCCTCTATGACTCCTCTATGAGAGTATGACTCCTCTATGACTCCTCTATGATGACTCCTCTATGACTCCTCTATGACTCCTCTATGACTCCTCTATGACTCCTCTATGACTCCTCTATGACTCCTCTATGACTCCTCTATGACTCCTCTATGACTCCTCTATGACTCCTCTATGACTCCTCTATGAGAGTATGACTCCTCTATGACTCCTCTATGACTCCTCTGACTCCTCTATGACTCCTCTATGAGAGTATGACTCCTGTATGACTCCTCTATGAGAGTATGAGTCCTCTATGACTCCTCTATGACTCCTCTATGACTCCTCTATGAGAGTATGACTCCTCTATGACTCCTCTATGAGAGACTCCTCTATGACTCCTCTATGAGAGTATGACTCCTCTATGACTCCTCTATGAGAGTATGACTCCTCTATGACTCCTCTATGACTCCTCTATGACTCCTCTATGACTCCTCTATGACTCCTCTATGACTCCTCTATGACTCCTCTATGAGAGTATGACTCCTCTATGACTCCTCTATGAGAGTATGACTCCTCTATGACTCCTCTATAACTCCTCTATGACTCCTCTATGACTCCTCTATGACTCCTCTATGACTCCTCTATGACTCCTCTATGACTCCTCTATGACTCCTCTATGACTCCTCTATGAGAGTATGACTCCTCTATGACTCCTCTATGAGATGACTCCTCTATGACTCCTCTATGACTCCTCTATGAGAGTATGACTCCTCTATGACTCCTCTATGACTCCTCTATGACTCCTCTATGACTCCTCTATGACTCCTCTATGACTATGACTCCTCTATGACTCCTCTATGAGAGTATGACTCCTCTATGACTCCTCTATGACTCCTCTATGAGAGTATGACTCCTCTATGACTCCTCTATGACTCCTCTATGACTCCTCTATGACTCCTCTATGACTCCTCTATGACTCCTCTATGACTCCTCTATGACTCCTCTATGACTCCTCTATGAGAGTATGACTCCTCTATGACTCCTCTATGAGACTATGACTCCTCTATGAGAGTATGACTCCTCTATGACTCCTCTATGAGAGTATGACTCCTCTATGACTCTATGACTCCTCTATGACTCCTCTATGAGACAAAGACTCCTCAATGACTCCTCTATGAGAGGATGACGCCTCTATGACTCCTCTATGAGAGTATGACTCCTCTATGACTCCTCTATGAGAGTATGACTCCTCTATGACTCCTCTATGACTCCTCTATGACTCCTCTATGACTCCTCTATGAGAGTATGACTCCTCTATGACTCCTCTATGAGAGTATGACTCCTCTATGACTCCTCTATAGACTCCTATGACTCCTCTATGACTCCTCTATGACACTATGACTCCTCTATGACTCCTCTATGACTCCTCTATGACTCCTCTATGACTCCTCTATGACTCCTCTATGACTCCTCTATGACTCCTCTATGAGAGTATGACTCCTCTATGACTCCTCTATGAGAGTATGACTCCTCTATGACTCCTCTATGAGAGTATGACTCCTCTATGACTCCTCTATGAGAGTATGACTCCTCTATGACTCCTCTATGACTCCTCTATGACTCCTCTATGACTCCTCTATGACTCCTCTATGACTCCTCTATGACTCCTCTATGACTCCTCTATGACTCCTATCTGACTCCTCTATGACTCCTCTATGAGAGTATGACTCCTCTATGACTCCTCTATGACTCCTCTATGACTCCTCTATGACTCCTCTATGACTCCTCTATGACTCCTCTATGAGAGTATGACTCCTCTATGACTCCTCTATGACTCCTCTATGACTCCTCTATGACTCCTCTATGACTCCTCTATGACTCCTCTATGACTCCTCTATGACTCCTCTATGACTCCTCTATGACTCCTCTATGACTCCTCTATGACTCCTCTATGACTCCTCTATGACTCCTCTATGACTCCTCTATGACTCCTCTATGACTCCTCTATGACTCTCTATCTATGACTCCTATGACTATGACTCCTCTATGACTCCTCTATGAGAGTATGACTCCTCTATGACTCCTCTATGAGAGTATGACTCCTCTATGACTCCTCTATGAGAGTATGACTCCTCTATGACTCCTCTATGAGAGTATGACTCCTCTATGACTCCTCTATGAGAGTATGACTCCTCTATGACTCCTCTATGAGAGTATGACTCCTCTATGACTCCTCTATGAGAGTATGACTCCTCTATGACTCCTCTATGAGAGTATGACTCCTCTATGACTCCTCTATGAGAGTATGACTCCTCTATGACTCCTCTATGACTCCTCTATGACTCCTCTATGACTCCTCTATGACTCCTCTATGAGAGTATGACTCCTCTATGACTCCTCTATGAGAGACTCCTCTATGACTCCTCTATGACTCCTCTATGAGAGTATGACTCCTCTATGACTCCTCTATGACTCATCTAATAGAGTATGACTCCTCTATGACTCCTCTATGAGAGTATGACTCCTCTATGACTCCTCTATGACTCCTCTATGAGAGTATGACTCCTCTATGACTCCTCGATGAGAGTATGACTCCTCTATGACTCCTCTATGACTCCTCTATGAGAGTATGACTCCTCTATGACTCCTCTATGACTCCTCTATGACTCCTCTATGACTCCTCTATGACTCCTCTATGACTCCTCTATGACTCCTCTATGACTCCTCTATGAGAGTATGACTCCTCTATGACTCCTCTATGAGAGTATGACTCCTCTATGACTCCTCTATGAGAGTATGACTCCTCTATGACTCCTCTATGAGAGTATGACTCCTCTATGACTCCTCTATGACAGTATGACTCCTCTATGACTCCTCTATGACTCCTCTATGACTCCTCTATGACTCCTCTATGACTCCTCTATGACTCCTCTATGACTCCTCTATGAGAGTATGACTCCTCTATGACTCCTCTATGACTCCTCTATGAGAGTATGACTCCTCTATGACTCCTCTATGACTCCTCTATGACTCCTCTATGACTCCTCTATGACTCCTCTATGAGAGTATGACTCCTCTATGACTCCTCTATGACTCCTCTATGACTCCTCTATGACTCCTCTATGACTCCTCTATGACTCCTCTATGACTCCTCTATGACTCCTCTATGACTCCTCTATGACAGTATGACTCCTCTATGACTCCTCTATGAGAGTATGACTCCTCTATGACTCCTCTATGACTCCTCTATGACTCCTCTATGACTCCTCTATGAGAGTATGACTCCTCTATGACTCCTCTATGAGAGTATGACTCCTCTATGACTCCTCTATGAGAGTATGACTCCTCTATGACTCCTCTATGACTCCTCTATGACTCCTCTATGACTCCTCTATGCCTCCTCTATGACTCCTCTATGACAGTATGACTCCTCTATGACTCCTCTATGACTCCTCTATGACTCCTCTATGAGAGTATGACTCCTCTATGACTCCTCTATGACAGTATGACTCCTCTATGACTCCTCTATGACTCCTCTATGACTCCTCTATGACTCCTCTATGACTCCTCTATGACTCCTCTATGACTCCTCTATGACTCCTCTATGACTCCTCTATGAGAGTATGACTCCTCTATGACTCCTCTATGACCCCTCTATGACTCCTCTATGACTCCTCTATGACTCCTCTATGACTCCTCTATGACAGTATGACTCCTCTATGACTCCTCTATGACAGTATGACTCCTCTATGACTCCTCTATGAGAGTATGACTCCTCTATGACTCCTCTATGACTCCTCTATGACTCCTCTATGACTCCTCTATGACTCCTCTATGACTCCTCTATGACTCCCCTATGACAGTATGATATGACTCCTCTATGACTCCTCTATGACAGTATGACTCCTCTATGACTCCTCTATGACAGTATGACTCCTCTATGACTCCTCTATGACTCCTCTATGACAGTATGACTCCTCTATGACTCCTCTATGACTCCTCTATGACTCCTCTATGACAGTATGACTCCTCTATGACTCCTCTATGACTCCTCTATGACTCCTCTATGACTCCTCTATGACTCCTCTATGACTCCTCTATGACTCCTCTATGACTCCTCTATGACTCCTCTATGACAGTATGACTCCTCTATGACTCCTCTATGACTCCTCTATGACTCCTCTATGACTCCTCTATGACTCCTCTATGACTCCTCTATGACTCCAGTATGACTCCTCTATGACTCCTCTATGACAGTATGACTCCTCTATGACTCCTCTATGACTCCTCTATGACAGTATGACTCCTCTATGACTCCTCTATGACTCCTCTATGACTCCTCTATGACTCCTCTATGACTCCTCTATGACTCCTCTATGACAGTATGACTCCTCTATGACTCCTCTATGACTCCTCTATGACTCCTCTATGACTCCTCTATGACAGTATGACTCCTCTATGACTCCTCTATGACTCCTCTATGACTCCTCTATGACTCCTCTATGACTCCTCTATGACTCCTCTATGACTCCTCTATGACTCCTCTATGACTCCTCTATGACTCCTCTATGACTCCTCTATGACAGTATGACTCCTCTATGACTCCTCTATGACTCCTCTATGACAGTATGACTCCTCTATGACTCCTCTATGACTCCTCTATGACAGTATGACTCCTCTATGACTCCTCTATGACTCCTCTATGACTCCTCTATGACTCCTCTATGACAGTATGACTCCTCTATGACTCCTCTATGACTCCTCTATGACAGTATGACCCCTCTATGACCCCT
>NW_026916139.1:0-18837 GCF_034315485.1 Pezoporus occidentalis
CCCCTGCTGGTTCTTCTGCTGTGGGAGCAGATGCCACTGTTCATTCTGTGCTGACTGTGTTGCTGCCAGCAGAGAGCAGGCTCTGAACTGATTCCATTCAAATGCTTTTCCTGTATGAAAGGGAGCAGTGAAAGCAACGATGGATGCACCAATGTAAAGGTGATTGTGTGCTGAACAGGTCCAGCACAAGCTTTCAATCCTGGCTCTTCTGCTGTGGGAGCAGAAGCCAAACGTTCGTGCTGTACTCACTGTGCTGCCTGCAGCTGAGAGCGACCAGCTGAGAATTTGGATTCAAATGGAGTTTTAGGTATGAAACGGAGGAGAGACTGCAATGATGGTGACACCGTTGCAAAGCAGCCTGTGTGCTGAAGAGGCCCAGCACTAGCTTTCCCTGCTGGTTCTTCTGCTGTGGGAGCAGATGCCACTGTTCATTCTGTGCTGACTGTGTTGCTGCGCAGCAGAGAGCAGGCTCTGAACTGATTCCATTCAAATGCTTTTCCTGTATGAAAGGGAGCAGTGAAAGCAACGATGGATGCACCAATGTAAAGGTGATTGTGTGCTGAACAGGTCCAGCACAAGCTTTCAATCCTGACACTTCTGCTGTGGGAGCAGAAGCCAAACGTTCGTGCTGTACTCACTGTGCTGCTGGGCAACTGAAAGCGACCAGCTGAGAATTTGGATTCAAATGGAGTTTTAGGTATGAAACCGAGGAGAGACTGCAATGATGGTGACACCGTTGCAAAGCAGCCTGTGTGCTGAAGAGGCCCAGCACTAGCTTTCCCTGCTGGTTCTTCTGCTGTGGGAGCAGATGCCACTGTTCATTCTGTGCTGACTGTGTTGCTGCGCAGCAGAGAGCAGGCTCTGAACTGATTCCATTCAAATGCTTTTCCTGTATGAAAGGGAGCAGTGAAAGCAACGATGGATGCACCAATGTAAAGGTGATTGTGTGCTGAACAGGTCCAGCACAAGCTTTCAATCCTGGCTCTTCTGCTGTGGGAGCAGAAGCCAAACGTTCGTGCTGTACTCACTGTGCTGCCTGCAGCTGAGAGAGACCAGCTGAGAATTTGGATTCAAATGGACTTTTAGGTATGAAACCGAGGAGAGACTTCAATGATGGTGACACCGTTGCAAAGCAGCCTGTGTGCTGAAGAGGCCCAGCACTAGCTTTCCCTGCTGGTTCTTCTGCTGTGGGAGCAGATGCCACTGTTCTTTCTGTGCTGACTGTGTTGCTGCCAGCAGAGAGCAGGCTCTGAACTGATTCCATTCAAATGCTTTTCCTGTATGAAAGGGAGCAGTGAAAGCAACGATGGATGCACCAATGTAAAGGTGATTGTGTGCTGAACAGGTCCAGCACCAGCTTTCAATCCTGGCTCTTCTGCTGTGGGAGCAGAAGCCAAACGTTCGTGCTGTACTCACTGTGCTGCCTGCAGCTGAGAGCGACCAGCTGAGAATTTGGATTCAAATGGAGTTTTAGGTATGAAACCGAGGAGAGACTGCAATGATGGTGACACCGTTGCAAAGCAGCCTGTGTGCTGAAGAGGCCCAGCACTAGCTTTCCCTGCTGGTTCTTCTGCTGTGGGAGCAGATGCCACTGTTCATTCTGTGCTGACTGTGTTGCTGCCAGCAGAGAGCAGGCTCTGAACTGATTCCATTCAAATGCTTTTCCTGTATGAAAGGGAGCAGTGAAAGCAACGATGGATGCACCAATGTAAAGGTGATTGTGTGCTGAACAGGTCCAGCACAAGCTTTCAATCCTGGCTCTTCTGCTGTGGGAGCAGAAGCCAAACGTTCGTGCTGTACTCACTGTGCTGCTGGGCAGCTGAGAGCGACCAGCTGAGAATTTGGATTCAAATGGAGTTTTAGGTATGAAACCGAGGAGAGACTGCAATGATGGTGACACCGTTGCAAAGCAGCCTGTGTGCTGAAGAGGCCCAGCACTAGCTTTCCCTGCTGGTTCTTCTGCTGTGGGAGCAGATGCCACTGTTCTTTCTGTGCTGACTGTGTTGCTGCCAGCAGAGAGCAGGCTCTGAACTGATTCCATTCAAATGCTTTTCCTGTATGAAAGGGAGCAGTGAAAGCAACGATGGATGCACCAATGTAAAGGTGATTGTGTGCTGAACAGGTCCAGCACAAGCTTTCAATCCTGGCTCTTCTGCTGTGGGAGCAGAAGCCAAACGTTCGTGCTGTACTCACTGTGCTGCCTGCAGCTGAGAGAGACCAGCTGAGAATTTGGATTCAAATGGAGTTTTAGGTATGAAACCGAGGAGAGACTGCAATGATGGTGACACCGTTGCAAAGCAGCCTGTGTGCTGAAGAGGCCCAGCACTAGCTTTCCCTGCTGGTTCTTCTGCTGTGGGAGCAGATGCCACTGTTCTTTCTGTGCTGACTGTGTTGCTGCGCAGCAGAGAGCAGGCTCTGAACTGATTCCATTCAAATGCTTTTCCTGTATGAAAGGGAGCAGTGAAAGCAACGATGGATGCACCAATGTAAAGGTGATTGTGTGCTGAACAGGTCCAGCACAAGCTTTCAATCCTGGCTCTTCTGCTGTGGGAGCAGAAGCCAAACGTTCGTGCTGTACTCACTGTGCTGCCTGCAGCTGAGAGAGACCAGCTGAGAATTTGGATTCAAATGGACTTTTAGGTATGAAACCGAGGAGAGACTGCAATGATGGTGACACCGTTGCAAAGCAGCCTGTGTGCTGAAGAGGCCCAGCACTAGCTTTCCCTGCTGGTTCTTCTGCTGTGGGAGCAGATGCCACTGTTCATTCTGTGCTGACTGTGTTGCTGCGCAGCAGAGAGCAGGCTCTGAACTGATTCCATTCAAATGCTTTTCCTGTATGAAAGGGAGCAGTGAAAGCAACGATGGATGCACCAATGTAAAGGTGATTGTGTGCTGAACAGGTCCAGCACAAGCTTTCAATCCTGGCTCTTCTGCTGTGGGAGCAGAAGCCAAACGTTCGTGCTGTACTCACTGTGCTGCTGCAGCTGAGAGCGACCAGCTGAGAATTTGGATTCAAATGGAGTTTTAGGTATGAAACCGAGGAGAGACTGCAATGATGGTGACACCGTTGCAAAGCAGCCTGTGTGCTGAAGAGGCCCAGCACTAGCTTTCCCTGCTGGTTCTTCTGCTGTGGGAGCAGATGCCACTGTTCATTCTGTGCTGACTGTGTTGCTGCCAGCAGAGAGCAGGCTCTGAACTGATTCCATTCAAATGCTTTTCCTGTATGAAAGGGAGCAGTGAAAGCAACGATGGATGCACCAATGTAAAGGTGATTGTGTGCTGAACAGGTCCAGCACAAGCTTTCAATCCTGGCTCTTCTGCTGTGGGAGCAGAAGCCAAACGTTCGTGCTGTACTCACTGTGCTGCCTGCAGCTGAGAGAGACCAGCTGAGAATTTGGATTCAAATGGACTTTTAGGTATGAAACCGAGGAGAGACTGCAATGATGGTGACACCGTTGCAAAGCAGCCTGTGTGCTGAAGAGGCCCAGCACTAGCTTTCCCTGCTGGTTCTTCTGCTGTGGGAGCAGATGCCACTGTTTGTTCTGTGCTGACTGTGTTGCTGCCAGCAGAGAGCAGGCTCTGAACTGATTCCATTCAAATGCTTTTCCTGTATGAAAGGGAGCAGTGAAAGCAACGATGGATGCACCAATGTAAAGGTGATTGTGTGCTGAACAGGTCCAGCACAAGCTTTCAATCCTGGCTCTTCTGCTGTGGGAGCAGAAGCCAAACGTTCGTGCTGTACTCACTGTGCTGCCTGCAGCTGAGAGCGACCAGCTGAGAATTTGGATTCAAATGGAGTTTTAGGTATGAAACCGAGGAGAGACTGCAATGATGGTGACACCGTTGCAAAGCAGCCTGTGTGCTGAAGAGGCCCAGCACTAGCTTTCCCTGCTGGTTCTTCTGCTGTGGGAGCAGATGCCACTGTTCTTTCTGTGCTGACTGTGTTGCTGCCAGCAGAGAGCAGGCTCTGAACTGATTCCATTCAAATGCTTTTCCTGTATGAAAGGGAGCAGTGAAAGCAACGATGGATGCACCAATGTAAAGGTGATTGTGTGCTGAACAGGTCCAGCACAAGCTTTCAATCCTGGCTCTTCTGCTGTGGGAGCAGAAGCCAAACGTTCGTGCTGTACTCACTGTGCTGCCTGCAGCTGAGAGCGACCAGCTGAGAATTTGGATTCAAATGGAGTTTTAGGTATGAAACCGAGGAGAGACTGCAATGATGGTGACACCGTTGCAAAGCAGCCTGTGTGCTGAAGAGGCCCAGCACTAGCTTTCCCTGCTGGTTCTTCTGCTGTGGGAGCAGATGCCACTGTTCTTTCTGTGCTGACTGTGTTGCTGCCAGCAGAGAGCAGGCTCTGAACTGATTCCATTCAAATGCTTTTCCTGTATGAAAGGGAGCAGTGAAAGCAACGATGGATGCACCAATGTAAAGGTGATTGTGTGCTGAACAGGTCCAGCACAAGCTTTCAATCCTGGCTCTTCTGCTGTGGGAGCAGAAGCCAAACGTTCGTGCTGTACTCACTGTGCTGCCTGCAGCTGAGAGAGACCAGCTGAGAATTTGGATTCAAATGGACTTTTAGGTATGAAACCGAGGAGAGACTTCAATGATGGTGACACCGTTGCAAAGCAGCCTGTGTGCTGAAGAGGCCCAGCACTAGCTTTCCCTGCTGGTTCTTCTGCTGTGGGAGCAGATGCCACTGTTCTTTCTGTGCTGACTGTGTTGCTGCGCAGCAGAGAGCAGGCTCTGAACTGATTCCATTCAAATGCTTTTCCTGTATGAAAGGGAGCAGTGAAAGCAACGATGGATGCACCAATGTAAAGGTGATTGTGTGCTGAACAGGTCCAGCACAAGCTTTCAATCCTGGCTCTTCTGCTGTGGGAGCAGAAGCCAAACGTTCGTGCTGTACTCACTGTGCTGCTGGGCAGCTGAAAGCGACCAGCTGAGAATTTGGATTCAAATGGACTTTTAGGTATGAAACCGAGGAGAGACTGCAATGATGGTGACACCGTTGCAAAGCAGCCTGTGTGCTGAAGAGGCCCAGCACTAGCTTTCCCTGCTGGTTCTTCTGCTGTGGGAGCAGATGCCACTGTTCTTTCTGTGCTGACTGTGTTGCTGCCAGCAGAGAGCAGGCTCTGAACTGATTCCATTCAAATGCTTTTCCTGTATGAAAGGGAGCAGTGAAAGCAACGATGGATGCACCAATGTAAAGGTGATTGTGTGCTGAACAGGTCCAGCACAAGCTTTCAATCCTGACACTTCTGCTGTGGGAGCAGAGGCCAAACGTTCGTGCTGTACTCACTGTGCTGCCTGCAGCTGAAAGCGACCAGCTGAGAATTTGGATTCAAATGGAGTTTTAGGTATGAAACCCAGGAGAGACTGCAATGATGGTGACACCGTTGCAAAGCAGCCTGTGTGCTGAAGAGGCCCAGCACTAGCTTTCCCTGCTGGTTCTTCTGCTGTGGGAGCAGATGCCACTGTTCATTCTGTGCTGACTGTGTTGCTGCGCAGCAGAGAGCAGGCTCTGAACTGATTCCATTCAAATGCTTTTCCTGTATGAAAGGGAGCAGTGAAAGCAACGATGGATGCACCAATGTAAAGGTGATTGTGTGCTGAACAGGTCCAGCACAAGCTTTCCCTCCTGGCTCTTCTGCTGTGGGAGCAGAAGCCAAACGTTCGTGCTGTACTCACTGTGCTGCCTGCAGCTGAGAGCGACCAGCTGAGAATTTGGATTCAAATGGAGTTTTAGGTATGAAACCGAGGAGAGACTGCAATGATGGTGACACCGTTGCAAAGCAGCCTGTGTGCTGAAGAGGCCCAGCACTAGCTTTCCCTGCTGGTTCTTCTGCTGTGGGAGCAGATGCCACTGTTCTTTCTGTGCTGACTGTGTTGCTGCGCAGCAGAGAGCAGGCTCTGAACTGATTCCATTCAAATGCTTTTCCTGTATGAAAGGGAGCAGTGAAAGCAACGATGGATGCACCAATGTAAAGGTGATTGTGTGCTGAACAGGTCCAGCACAAGCTTTCAATCCTGGCTCTTCTGCTGTGGGAGCAGAGGCCAAACGTTCGTGCTGTACTCACTGTGCTGCCTGCAGCTGAGAGCGACCAGCTGAGAATTTGGATTCAAATGGACTTTTAGGTATGAAACCGAGGAGAGACTGCAATGATGGTGACACCGTTGCAAAGCAGCCTGTGTGCTGAAGAGGCCCAGCACTAGCTTTCCCTGCTGGTTCTTCTGCTGTGGGAGCAGATGCCACTGTTCTTTCTGTGCTGACTGTGTTGCTGCCAGCAGAGAGCAGGCTCTGAACTGATTCCATTCAAATGCTTTTCCTGTATGAAAGGGAGCAGTGAAAGCAACGATGGATGCACCAATGTAAAGGTGATTGTGTGCTGAACAGGTCCAGCACAAGCTTTCAATCCTGGCTCTTCTGCTGTGGGAGCAGAAGCCAAACGTTCGTGCTGTACTCACTGTGCTGCCTGCAGCTGAGAGAGACCAGCTGAGAATTTGGATTCAAATGGACTTTTAGGTATGAAACCGAGGAGAGACTGCAATGATGGTGACACCGTTGCAAAGCAGCCTGTGTGCTGAAGAGGCCCAGCACTAGCTTTCCCTGCTGGTTCTTCTGCTGTGGGAGCAGATGCCACTGTTCGTTCTGTGCTGACTGTGTTGCTGCCAGCAGAGAGCAGGCTCTGAACTGATTCCATTCAAATGCTTTTCCTGTATGAAAGGGAGCAGTGAAAGCAACGATGGATGCACCAATGTAAAGGTGATTGTGTGCTGAACAGGTCCAGCACAAGCTTTCAATCCTGGCTCTTCTGCTGTGGGAGCAGAAGCCAAACGTTCGTGCTGTACTCACTGTGCTGCCTGCAGCTGAGGGCGACCAGCTGAGAATTTGGATTCAAATGGAGTTTTAGGTATGAAACCGAGGAGAGACTGCAATGATGGTGACACCGTTGCAAAGCAGCCTGTGTGCTGAAGAGGCCCAGCACTAGCTTTCCCTGCTGGTTCTTCTGCTGTGGGAGCAGATGCCACTGTTCTTTCTGTGCTGACTGTGTTGCTGCCAGCAGAGAGCAGGCTCTGAACTGATTCCATTCAAATGCTTTTCCTGTATGAAAGGGAGCAGTGAAAGCAACGATGGATGCACCAATGTAAAGGTGATTGTGTGCTGAACAGGTCCAGCACAAGCTTTCAATCCTGGCTCTTCTGCTGTGGGAGCAGAAGCCAAACGTTCGTGCTGTACTCACTGTGCTGCCTGCAGCTGAGAGCGACCAGCTGAGAATTTGGATTCAAATGGACTTTTAGGTATGAAACCGAGGAGAGACTGCAATGATGGTGACACCGTTGCAAAGCAGCCTGTGTGCTGAAGAGGCCCAGCACTAGCTTTCCCTGCTGGTTCTTCTGCTGTGGGAGCAGATGCCACTGTTCATTCTGTGCTGACAGTGTTGCTGCGCAGCAGAGAGCAGGCTCTGAACTGATTCCATTCAAATGCTTTTCCTGTATGAAAGGGAGCAGTGAAAGCAACGATGGATGCACCAATGTAAAGGTGATTGTGTGCTGAACAGGTCCAGCACAAGCTTTCAATCCTGGCTCTTCTGCTGTGGGAGCAGAGGCCAAACGTTCGTGCTGTACTCACTGTGCTGCCTGCAGCTGAGAGAGACCAGCTGAGAATTTGGATTCAAATGGAGTTTTAGGTATGAAACCGAGGAGAGACTGCAATGATGGTGACACCGTTGCAAAGCAGCCTGTGTGCTGAAGAGGCCCAGCACTAGCTTTCCCTGCTGGTTCTTCTGCTGTGGGAGCAGATGCCACTGTTCGTTCTGTGCTGACTGTGTTGCTGCCAGCAGAGAGCAGGCTCTGAACTGATTCCATTCAAATGCTTTTCCTGTATGAAAGGGAGCAGTGAAAGCAACGATGGATGCACCAATGTAAAGGTGATTGTGTGCTGAACAGGTCCAGCACAAGCTTTCCCTCCTGGCTCTTCTGCTGTGGGAGCAGAAGCCAAACGTTCGTGCTGTACTCACTGTGCTGCCTGCAGCTGAGAGAGACCAGCTGAGAATTTGGATTCAAATGGACTTTTAGGTATGAAACCGAGGAGAGACTGCAATGATGGTGACACCGTTGCAAAGCAGCCTGTGTGCTGAAGAGGCCCAGCACTAGCTTTCCCTGCTGGTTCTTCTGCTGTGGGAGCAGATGCCACTGTTCTTTCTGTGCTGACTGTGTTGCTGCCAGCAGAGAGCAGGCTCTGAACTGATTCCATTCAAATGCTTTTCCTGTATGAAAGGGAGCAGTGAAAGCAACGATGGATGCACCAATGTAAAGGTGATTGTGTGCTGAACAGGTCCAGCACAAGCTTTCAATCCTGGCTCTTCTGCTGTGGGAGCAGAAGCCAAACGTTCGTGCTGTACTCACTGTGCTGCCTGCAGCTGAAGCGACCAGCTGAGAATTTGGATTCAAATGGAGTTTTAGGTATGAAACCGAGGAGAGACTGCAATGATGGTGACACCGTTGCAAAGCAGCCTGTGTGCTGAAGAGGCCCAGCACTAGCTTTCCCTGCTGGTTCTTCTGCTGTGGGAGCAGATGCCACTGTTCTTTCTGTGCTGACTGTGTTGCTGCCAGCAGAGAGCAGGCTCTGAACTGATTCCATTCAAATGCTTTTCCTGTATGAAAGGGAGCAGTGAAAGCAACGATGGATGCACCAATGTAAAGGTGATTGTGTGCTGAACAGGTCCAGCACAAGCTTTCAATCCTGGCTCTTCTGCTGTGGGAGCAGAAGCCAAACGTTCGTGCTGTACTCACTGTGCTGCTGGGCAGCTGAGAGCGACCAGCTGAGAATTTGGATTCAAATGGAGTTTTAGGTATGAAACCGAGGAGAGACTGCAATGATGGTGACACCGTTGCAAAGCAGCCTGTGTGCTGAAGAGGCCCAGCACTAGCTTTCCCTGCTGGTTCTTCTGCTGTGGGAGCAGATGCCACTGTTCTTTCTGTGCTGACTGTGTTGCTGCCAGCAGAGAGCAGGCTCTGAACTGATTCCATTCAAATGCTTTTCCTGTATGAAAGGGAGCAGTGAAAGCAACGATGGATGCACCAATGTAAAGGTGATTGTGTGCTGAACAGGTCCAGCACAAGCTTTCCCTCCTGGCTCTTCTGCTGTGGGAGCAGAAGCCAAACGTTCGTGCTGTACTCACTGTGCTGCCTGCAGCTGAGAGCGACCAGCTGAGAATTTGGATTCAAATGGAGTTTTAGGTATGAAACCGAGGAGAGACTGCAATGATGGTGACACCGTTGCAAAGCAGCCTGTGTGCTGAAGAGGCCCAGCACTAGCTTTCCCTGCTGGTTCTTCTGCTGTGGGAGCAGATGCCACTGTTCTTTCTGTGCTGACTGTGTTGCTGCCAGCAGAGAGCAGGCTCTGAACTGATTCCATTCAAATGCTTTTCCTGTATGAAAGGGAGCAGTGAAAGCAACGATGGATGCACCAATGTAAAGGTGATTGTGTGCTGAACAGGTCCAGCACAAGCTTTCCCTCCTGGCTCTTCTGCTGTGGGAGCAGAAGCCAAACGTTCGTGCTGTACTCACTGTGCTGCCTGCAGCTGAGAGCGACCAGCTGAGAATTTGGATTCAAATGGAGTTTTAGGTATGAAACCGAGGAGAGACTGCAATGATGGTGACACCGTTGCAAAGCAGCCTGTGTGCTGAAGAGGCCCAGCACTAGCTTTCCCTGCTGGTTCTTCTGCTGTGGGAGCAGATGCCACTGTTCTTTCTGTGCTGACTGTGTTGCTGCGCAGCAGAGAGCAGGCTCTGAACTGATTCCATTCAAATGCTTTTCCTGTATGAAAGGGAGCAGTGAAAGCAACGATGGATGCACCAATGTAAAGGTGATTGTGTGCTGAACAGGTCCAGCACAAGCTTTCAATCCTGGCTCTTCTGCTGTGGGAGCAGAAGCCAAACGTTCGTGCTGTACTCACTGTGCTGCCTGCAGCCTGTATGACTGTGAGCAGTGAAAGCAACGATGGATGCACCAATGTAAAGGTGATTGTGTGCTGAACAGGTCCAGCACCAGCTTTCAATCCTGGCTCTTCTGCTGTGGGAGCAGAGGCCAAACGTTCGTGCTGTAGTCACTGTGCTGCCTGCAGCTGAGAGAGACCAGCTGAGAATTTGGATTCAAATGGACTTTTAGGTATGAAACCGAGGAGAGACTGCAATGATGGTGACACCGTTGCAAAGCAGCCTGTGTGCTGAAGAGGCCCAGCACTAGCTTTCCCTGCTGGTTCTTCTGCTGTGGGAGCAGATGCCACTGTTCATTCAGTGCTGACTGTGTTGCTGCGTAGCAGAGAGCAGGTTCTGTACTGATTCCATTCAAATGATTTTCCTGTATGAAAGGGAGCAGTGAAAGCAACAATGGATGCACCAATGTAAAGGTGATTGTGTGCTGAACAGGTCCAGCATCAGCTTTCAATCCTGGCTCTTCTGCTGTGGGAGCAGAAGCCAAACGTTCGTGCTGTACTCACTGTGCTGCTGGGCAGCTGAGAGCGACCAGCTGAGAATTTGGATTCAAATGGAGTTTTAGGTATGAAACCGAGGAGAGACTGCAATGATGGTGACACCGTTGCAAAGCAGCCTGTGTGCTGAAGAGCCCCAGCACTAGCTTTCCCTGCTGGTTCTTCTGCTGTGGGAGCAGATGCCACTGTTCTTTCTGTGCTGACTGTGTTGCTGCCAGCAGAGAGCAGGCTCTGAACTGACTCCATTCAAATGCTTTTCCTGTATGAAAGGGAGCAGTGAAAGCAACGATGGATGCACCAATGTAAAGGTGATTGTGTGCTGAACAGGTCCAGCACAAGCTTTCAATCCTGGATCTACTGCGGAGGGAGCAGAAGCCAAACGTTCGTGCTGTACTCACTGTGCTGCCTGCAGCTGAGAGCGACCAGCTGAGAATTTGGATTCAAATGGAGTTTTAGGTATGAAACCGAGGAGAGACTGCAATGATGGTGACACCGTTGCAAAGCAGCCTGTGTGCTGAAGAGGCCCAGCACTAGCTTTCCCTGCTGGTTCTTCTGCTGTGGGAGCAGATGCCACTGTTCTTTCTGTGCTGTGTTGCTGCCAGCAGAGAGCAGGCTCTGAACTGATTCCATTCAAATGCTTTTCCTGTATGAAAGGGAGCAGTGAAAGCAACGATGGATGCACCAATGTAAAGGTGACTGTGTGCTGAACCCGCCCAGCACCAGCTTTCCCTCCTGGCTCTTCTGCTGTGGAGCAGAGGCCAAACGTTCGTGCTGTACTCACTGTGCTGCCTGCAGCTGAGAGCGACCAGCTGAGAATTTGGATTCAAATGGACTTTTAGGTATGAAACCGAGGAGAGACTGCAATGATGGTGACACCGTTGCAAAGCAGCCTGTGTGCTGAAGAGGCCCAGCACTAGCTTTCCCTGCTGGTTCTTCTGCTGTGGGAGCAGATGCCACTGTCCATTCTGTGCTGACTGTGTTGCTGTGCAGCAGAGAGCAGGCTCTGGACTGATTCCATTCAAATGCTTTTCCTGTATGAAAGTGAGCAGTGAAAGCAACGATGGATGCACCGATGTAAAGGTGACTGTGTGCTGAACAGGCCCAGCACCATCTTTCCCTCCTGGCTCTTCAGCTGTGGGAGCAGAGGCCAAACGTTCATGCTGTACTCACTGGGCTGCTGGGCAGCTGAAAGCGACCAGCTGAGATTTTGGATTCAAATGGACTTTTAGGTATGAAACCGAGGAGAGACTGCAATGATGGTGACACCGTTGCAAAGCAGCCTGTGTGCTGAAGAGGCCCAGCACCAGCTTTCCCGTTGCAAAGCAGCCTGTGTCCTGGCTCTTCTGCTGTGGGAGCAGAGGCCAAACGTTCGTGCTGTACTCACTGTGCTGCCTGCAGCTGAGAGAGTCCACCTGAGAATTTGGATTCAAATGGAGTTTTAGGTATGAAACCGAGGAGAGACTGCAATGATGGTGACACCGTTGCAAAGCTGCCTGTGTCCTGAAGAGGCCCAGCACTACCTTTCCATGCTGGTTCTTCTGCTGTGGGAGCAGATGCCACTGTTCATTCTGTGCTGTGTTGCTGCGTAGCAGAGAGCAGGCTCTGGACTGATTCCATTCAAATGCTTTTCCTGTATGACTGTGAGCAGTGAAAGCAACGATGGATGCACCAATGTAAAAGTGATTGTGTGCTGAACAGGTCCAGCACCAGCTTTCAATCCTGGCTCTTCTGCTGTGGGAGCAGAGGCCAAACGTTCGTGCTGTACTCACTGTGCTGCCTGCAGCTGAGAGAGACCAGCTGAGAATTTGTATTCAAATGGAGTTTTAGGTATGAAACCGAGGAGAGACTGCAATGATGGTGACACCGTTGCAAAGCAGCCTGTGTGCTGAAGAGGCCCAGCACTAGCTTTCCCTGCTGGTTCTTCTGCTGTGGGAGCAGATGCCACTGTTCATTCAGTGCTGACTGTGTTGCTGCGTAGCAGAGAGCAGGTTCTGGACTGATTCCATTCAAATGCTTTTCGTGTATGAAAGGGAGCAGTGAAAGCAACGATGGATGCACCGATGTAAAGGTGATTGTGTGCTGAACAGGCCCAGCACCAGCTTTCCCTCCTGGCTCTTCTGCTGTGGGAGCAGAGGCCAAACGTTCACGCTGTACTCGCTGTGCTGCTGACACCGTTGCAAAGCAGCCTGTGTGCTGAAGAGGCCCAGCACTAGCTTTCCCTGCTGGTTCTTCTGCTGTGGGAGCAGATGCCACTGTTCTTTCTGTGCTGACTGTGTTGCTGCCAGCAGAGAGCAGGCTCTGAACTGATTCCATTCAAATGCTTTTCCTGTATGAAAGGGAGCAGTGAAAGCAACGATGGATGCACCAATGTAAAGGTGATTGTGTGCTGAACAGGTCCAGCACAAGCTTTCAATCCTGGCTCTTCTGCTGTGGGAGCAGAAGCCAAACGTTCGTGCTGTACTCACTGTGCTGCCTGCAGCTGAGAGCGACCAGCTGAGAATTTGGATTCAAATGGAGTTTTAGGTATGAAACCGAGGAGAGACTGCAATGATGGTGACACCGTTGCAAAGCAGCCTGTGTGCTGAAGAGGCCCAGCACTAGCTTTCCCTGCTGGTTCTTCTGCTGTGGGAGCAGATGCCACTGTTCTTTCTGTGCTGACTGTGTTGCTGCCAGCAGAGAGCAGGCTCTGAACTGATTCCATTCAAATGCTTTTCCTGTATGAAAGGGAGCAGTGAAAGCAACGATGGATGCACCAATGTAAAGGTGATTGTGTGCTGAACAGGTCCAGCACAAGCTTTCAATCCTGGCTCTTCTGCTGTGGGAGCAGAAGCCAAACGTTCGTGCTGTACTCACTGTGCTGCCTGCAGCTGAGAGCGACCAGCTGAGAATTTGGATTCAAATGGAGTTTTAGGTATGAAACCGAGGAGAGACTGCAATGATGGTGACACCGTTGCAAAGCAGCCTGTGTGCTGAAGAGGCCCAGCACTAGCTTTCCCTGCTGGTTCTTCTGCTGTGGGAGCAGATGCCACTGTTCGTTCTGTGCTGACTGTGTTGCTGCGCAGCAGAGAGCAGGCTCTGAACTGATTCCATTCAAATGCTTTTCCTGTATGAAAGGGAGCAGTGAAAGCAACGATGGATGCACCAATGTAAAGGTGATTGTGTGCTGAACAGGTCCAGCACAAGCTTTCAATCCTGGCTCTTCTGCTGTGGGAGCAGAGGCCAAACGTTCGTGCTGTACTCACTGTGCTGCCTGCAGCTGAGAGCGACCAGCTGAGAATTTGGATTCAAATGGAGTTTTAGGTATGAAACCGAGGAGAGACTGCAATGATGGTGACACCGTTGCAAAGCAGCCTGTGTGCTGAAGAGGCCCAGCACTAGCTTTCCCTGCTGGTTCTTCTGCTGTGGGAGCAGATGCCACTGTTCGTTCTGTGCTGACTGTGTTGCTGCGCAGCAGAGAGCAGGCTCTGAACTGATTCCATTCAAATGCTTTTCCTGTATGAAAGGGAGCAGTGAAAGCAACGATGGATGCACCAATGTAAAGGTGATTGTGTGCTGAACAGGTCCAGCACAAGCTTTCAATCCTGACACTTCTGCTGTGGGAGCAGAGGCCAAACGTTCGTGCTGTACTCACTGTGCTGCCTGCAGCTGAGAGCGACCAGCTGAGAATTTGGATTCAAATGGAGTTTTAGGTATGAAACCGAGGAGAGACTGCAATGATGGTGACACCGTTGCAAAGCAGCCTGTGTGCTGAAGAGGCCCAGCACTAGCTTTCCCTGCTGGTTCTTCTGCTGTGGGAGCAGATGCCACTGTTCGTTCTGTGCTGACTGTGTTGCTGCGCAGCAGAGAGCAGGCTCTGAACTGATTCCATTCAAATGCTTTTCCTGTATGAAAGGGAGCAGTGAAAGCAACGATGGATGCACCAATGTAAAGGTGATTGTGTGCTGAACAGGTCCAGCACCAGCTTTCAATCCTGGCTCTTCTGCTGTGGGAGCAGAAGCCAAACGTTCGTGCTGTACTCACTGTGCTGCCTGCAGCTGAGAGAGACCAGCTGAGAATTTGGATTCAAATGGAGTTTTAGGTATGAAACCGAGGAGAGACTGCAATGATGGTGACACCGTTGCAAAGCAGCCTGTGTGCTGAAGAGGCCCAGCACTAGCTTTCCCTGCTGGTTCTTCTGCTGTGGGAGCAGATGCCACTGTTCGTTCTGTGCTGACTGTGTTGCTGCGCAGCAGAGAGCAGGCTCTGAACTGATTCCATTCAAATGCTTTTCCTGTATGAAAGGGAGCAGTGAAAGCAACGATGGATGCACCAATGTAAAGGTGATTGTGTGCTGAACAGGTCCAGCACAAGCTTTCAATCCTGGCTCTTCTGCTGTGGGAGCAGAGGCCAAACGTTCGTGCTGTACTCACTGTGCTGCCTGCAGCTGAGAGCGACCAGCTGAGAATTTGGATTCAAATGGAGTTTTAGGTATGAAACCGAGGAGAGACTGCAATGATGGTGACACCGTTGCAAAGCAGCCTGTGTGCTGAAGAGGCCCAGCACTAGCTTTCCCTGCTGGTTCTTCTGCTGTGGGAGCAGATGCCACTGTTCTTTCTGTGCTGACTGTGTTGCTGCGCAGCAGAGAGCAGGCTCTGAACTGATTCCATTCAAATGCTTTTCCTGTATGAAAGGGAGCAGTGAAAGCAACGATGGATGCACCAATGTAAAGGTGATTGTGTGCTGAACAGGTCCAGCACAAGCTTTCAATCCTGGCTCTTCTGCTGTGGGAGCAGAGGCCAAACGTTCGTGCTGTACTCACTGTGCTGCCTGCAGCTGAGAGAGACCAGCTGAGAATTTGGATTCAAATGGAGTTTTAGGTATGAAACCGAGGAGAGACTGCAATGATGGTGACACCGTTGCAAAGCAGCCTGTGTGCTGAAGAGGCCCAGCACTAGCTTTCCCTGCTGGTTCTTCTGCTGTGGGAGCAGATGCCACTGTTCATTCTGTGCTGACTGTGTTGCTGCGCAGCAGAGAGCAGGTTCTGGACTGATTCCATTCAAATGCTTTTCGTGTATGAAAGGGAGCAGTGAAAGCAACGATGGATGCACCGATGTAAAGGTGATTGTGTGCTGAACAGGCCCAGCACCAGCTTTCCCTCCTGGCTCTTCTGCTGTGGGAGCAGAGGCCAAACGTTCACGCTGTACTCGCTGTGCTGCTGGGCAGCTGAGAGAGACCAGCTGAGAATTTGGATTCAAATGGAGTTTTAGGTATGAAACCGAGGAGAGACTGCAATGATGGTGACACCGTTGCAAAGCAGCCTGTGTGCTGAAAAGGCCCAGCACTAGCTTTCCCTGCTCGTACTTCTGCTGTGGGAGCAGATGCCACTGTTCTTTCTGTGCTGACTGTGTTGCTGCCAGCAGAGAGCAGGCTCTGAACTGATTCCATTCAAATGATTTTCCTGTATGAAAGGGAGCAGTGAAAGCAACAATGGATGCACCAATGTAAAGGTGATTGTGTGCTGAACAGGTCCAGCATCAGCTTTCAATCCTGGCTCTTCTGCTGTGGGAGCAGAAGCCAAACGTTCGTGCTGTACTCACTGTGCTGCCTGCAGCTGAGAGAGACCAGTTGAGAATTTGGATTCAAATGGACTTTTAGGTATGAAACCGAGGAGAGACTGCAATGATGGTGACACCGTTGCAAAGCAGCCTGTGTGCTGAAGAGGCCCAGCACTAGCTTTCCCTGCTGGTTCTTCTGCTGTGGGAGCAGATGCCACTGTTCTTTCTGTGCTGACTGTGTTGCTGCCAGCAGAGAGCAGGCTCTGAACTGATTCCATTCAAATGCTTTTCCTGTATGAAAGGGAGCAGTGAAAGCAACGATGGATGCACCAATGTAAAGGTGATTGTGTGCTGAACAGGTCCAGCACAAGCTTTCAATCCTGGCTCTTCTGCTGTGGGAGCAGAAGCCAAACGTTCGTGCTGTACTCACTGTGCTGCCTGCAGCTGAGAGCGACCAGCTGAGAATTTGGATTCAAATGGACTTTTAGGTATGAAACCGAGGAGAGACTGCAATGATGGTGACACCGTTGCAAAGCAGCCTGTGTGCTGAAGAGGCCCAGCACTAGCTTTCCCTGCTGGTTCTTCTGCTGTGGGAGCAGATGCCACTGTTCTTTCTGTGCTGACTGTGTTGCTGCGCAGCAGAGAGCAGGCTCTGAACTGATTCCATTCAAATGCTTTTCCTGTATGAAAGGGAGCAGTGAAAGCAACGATGGATGCACCAATGTAAAGGTGATTGTGTGCTGAACAGGTCCAGCATCAGCTTTCAATCCTGACACTTCTGCTGTGGAAGCAGAGGCCAAACGTTCGTGCTGTAGTCACTGTGCTGCCTGCAGCTGAGAGAGTCCACCTGAGAATTTGGATTCAAATGGGCTTTTAGGTATGAAACCGAGGAGAGACTGCAATGATGGTGACACCGTTGCAAAGCAGCCTGTGTGCTGAAGAGGCCCAGCACTAGCTTTCCCTGCTGGTTCTTCTGCTGTGGGAGCAGATGCCACTGTTCATTCTGTGCTGACTGTGTTGCTGCCAGCAGAGAGCAGGCTCTGAACTGATTCCATTCAAATGCTTTTCCTGTATGAAAGGGAGCAGTGAAAGCAACGATGGATGCACCAATGTAAAGGTGATTGTGTGCTGAACAGGTCCAGCACCAGCTTTCAATCCTGGCTCTTCTGCTGTGGGAGCAGAAGCCAAACGTTCGTGCTGTACTCACTGTGCTGCCTGCAGCTGAGAGCGACCAGCTGAGAATTTGGATTCAAATGGACTTTTAGGTATGAAACCGAGGAGAGACTGCAATGATGGTGACACCGTTGCAAAGCAGCCTGTGTGCTGAAGAGGCCCAGCACTAGCTTTCCCTGCTGGTTCTTCTGCTGTGGGAGCAGATGCCACTGTTCTTTCTGTGCTGACTGTGTTGCTGCCAGCAGAGAGCAGGCTCTGAACTGATTCCATTCAAATGCTTTTCCTGTATGAAAGGGAGCAGTGAAAGCAACGATGGATGCACCAATGTAAAGGTGATTGTGTGCTGAACAGGTCCAGCACCAGCTTTCAATCCTGACACTTCTGCTGTGGGAGCAGAGGCCAAACGTTCGTGCTGTACTCACTGTGCTGCCTGCAGCTGAGAGCGACCAGCTGAGAATTTGGATTCAAATGGACTTTTAGGTATGAAACCGAGGAGAGACTGCAATGATGGTGACACCGTTGCAAAGCAGCCTGTGTGCTGAAGAGGCCCAGCACTAGCTTTCCCTGCTGGTTCTTCTGCTGTGGGAGCAGATGCCACTGTTCATTCTGTGCTGACTGTGTTGCTGCGCAGCAGAGAGCAGGCTCTGAACTGATTCCATTCAAATGCTTTTCCTGTATGAAAGGGAGCAGTGAAAGCAACGATGGATGCACCAATGTAAAGGTGATTGTGTGCTGAACAGGTCCAGCACAAGCTTTCAATCCTGGCTCTTCTGCTGTGGGAGCAGAAGCCAAACGTTCGTGCTGTACTCACTGTGCTGCCTGCAGCTGAGAGAGACCAGCTGAGAATTTGGATTCAAATGGAGTTTTAGGTATGAAACCGAGGAGAGACTGCAATGATGGTGACACCGTTGCAAAGCAGCCTGTGTGCTGAAGAGGCCCAGCACTAGCTTTCCCTGCTGGTTCTTCTGCTGTGGGAGCAGATGCCACTGTTCTTTCTGTGCTGACTGTGTTGCTGCCAGCAGAGAGCAGGCTCTGAACTGATTCCATTCAAATGCTTTTCCTGTATGAAAGGGAGCAGTGAAAGCAACGATGGATGCACCGATGTAAAGGTGACTGTGTGCTGAACAGGCCCAGCACCAGCTTTCCCTCCTGGCTCTTCTGCTGTGGAGCAGAGGCCAAACGTTCGTGCTGTACTCACTGTGCTGCCTGCAGCTGAGAGCGACCAGCTGAGAATTTGGATTCAAATGGACTTTTAGGTATGAAACCGAGGAGAGACTGCAATGATGGTGACACCGTTGCAAAGCAGCCTGTGTGCTGAAGAGGCCCAGCACTAGCTTTCCCTGCTGGTTCTTCTGCTGTGGGAGCAGATGCCACTGTCCATTCTGTGCTGACTGTGTTGCTGTGCAGCAGAGAGCAGGCTCTGGACTGATTCCATTCAAATGCTTTTCCTGTATGAAAGTGAGCAGTGAAAGCAACGATGGATGCACCGATGTAAAGGTGACTGTGTGCTGAACAGGCCCAGCACCATCTTTCCCTCCTGGCTCTTCAGCTGTGGGAGCAGAGGCCAAACGTTCATGCTGTACTCACTGGGCTGCTGGGCAGCTGAAAGCGACCAGCTGAGATTTTGGATTCAAAT
>NW_026916140.1:0-44617 GCF_034315485.1 Pezoporus occidentalis
GGGGATAATGGGGTCTATGGGGGTGATAATGGGGTGTATGGGGGGGATAATGGGGTGTATGGGGGTGATAATGGGGTCTATGGGGGGGATAATGGGGTCTATGGGGGGATAATGGGGTGGATGGGGGTGATAATGGGGTGTATGGGGGGATAATGGGGTCTATGGGGGGGATAATGGGGTGTATGGGGGGGATAATGGGGTGTATGGGGGGATAATGGGGTGTATGGGGGTGATAATGGGGTCTATGGGGGTGATAATGGGGTGTATGGGGGGTGATAATGGGGTCTATGGGGGGATAACGGGGTGTATAGGGGATGGGGGGTGATAATGGGGTCTATGGGGGGGGATAATGGGCTCTATGGGGGGGATAATGGGCTATGGGGGTGATAATGGGCTCTATGGGGGTGATAATGGGGTCTATGGGGGGTGATAATGGGCTCTATGGGGGTGATAATGGGGTCTATGGGGGGGGATAATGGGCTCTATGGGGGGGATAATGGGCTCTATGGGGGGTGATAATGGGGTCTATGGGGGGTGATAATGGGCTCTATGGGTGGTGATAATGGGGTCTATGGGGGGTGATAATGGGCTCTATGGGGGTGATAATGGGCTCTATGGGGGTGATAATGGGTTGTATAGGGGATGGGGGGTGATAATGGGGAGTATAGGGGGTGATAATGGGGTGTATAGGGGGTGATAATGGGGTGTATGGGGGACGGGCAAGCTGATAACGGGGTCTATAGGGGACGGGCAAGGAGATACGGGGGGGGCGAGGTGATAACGGGGTCTATAGGGCACGGACAAGGGGATAACGGGGTCTATAGGGGATGGGCAAGGCGCTATAGGGGACGTGCAAGGTGCTATGAAGGACGTGCAAGGTGATAACGGGGTCTATAGGGGACGGACAGGGTGATAACGGGGTCTATAAGGCACGGGCAAGGCTCTATAGGGGATGTGCAAGGCTCTATGGGGCACATGCAATGCGCTATAGGGGCGTGCAAGGCTCTATAGGGGACGTGCAAGGCTCTATAGGGGTTGTGCAATGCGCTATGGGGGGGTGCAAGGCTCTATAGGGGTTGTGCAAGGCTCTATAGGGCACATGCAATGTGCTATGGGGGGGGTGCAAGGCTCTATAGGGCACATGCGATGCGCTATGGGGGGGATACAAGGCTCTATAGGGGACGTGCAAGGCTCTATAGGGCACACGCAATGCGCTATGGGGGGGTGCAAGGCTCTATAGGGCACATGCGATGCGCTATGGGGGGGATACAAGGCTCTATGGGGGACGTGCAAGGCTCTATAGGGACGTGCAATGCGCTACAGGGGCAGTGCAAGGCTCTATAGGGGATGTGCAAGGCTCTATAGGGCACATGCGATGCGCTATGGGGGGGATACAAGGCTCTATAGGGGACGTGCAAGGCTGTATAGGGACGTGCAATGCGCTACAGGGGCAGTGCAAGGCTCTATAGGGGATGTGCAAGGCTCTATAGGGCACATGCGATGCGCTATGGGGGGGATACAAGGCTCTATAGGGGACGTGCAAGGCTGTATAGGGACGTGCAATGCGCTATGGAGGGGATACAAGGCTCTATGGGGACGTGCAAGGCTCTATAGGGGATGTGCAATGCGCTATGGGGGGTGCAAGGCTCTATAAGGGGGATGCAAGGCTCTATAGGGCACATGCAATGCGCTATAGGGGCAGTGCAAGGCTCTATAGGGGATGTGCAATGCGCTAAGGGGGGGGTGCAAGGCTCTATAGGGCACATGCGATGGGCTATGGGGGGGGGTGCAGGGCTCTATAGGGCCGTTGAAAGCTGCTATAGGGCGAGTGTAAGGTTCTATAGGGGACGGGCACGGTGATAACGGGGTCTATAGGAGGCGTGCAAGGAGCTGATGAGTGTGCAAGGGGCGTGCAATGCCCTATAGGGGACGTGCAAGGCTCTATGGGGCACATGCAATGCGCTATGGGGGGGGTGCAAGGCTCTATAGGGGGTGTGCAAGGCTCTATGGGGCCGTTGAAAGCCGCTATAGGGGGGTGCAAGGCTCTATAGGGGATGTGCAAGGCTCTATAGGGGATGTGCAAGGCTCTATAGGGACGTGCAATGCGCTATAGGGGGGTGCAATGCGCTATAGGGGATGTGCAATGTGCTATAGGGGATGTGCAGTGTGCTATGGGGGGGTGCAAGGGTCTATAGAGGACGTGCAATGTGCTATGGGGGGGTGCAATGCCCTATAGGGGATGTGCAGTGCGCTATGGGGGGGTGCAAGGGTCTATAGAGGACGTGCAATGTGCTATAGGGGGGTGCAGTGCCCTATAGGGGATGTGCAGTGCCCTATAGGGGATGTGCAGTGCGCTATAGGGGGGTGCAGTGCCCTATAGGGGATGTGCAATGTCCTATGGGGGGGTGCAATGCCCTATAGGGGACGTGCAATGCGCTATAGGGGGGTGTAAGGATCTGTAGGGGACGTGCAATGTGCTGGGGGGGGGTGCAATGCCCTATAGGGCATGTGCAGTGCGCTATGGGGGGGTGCAGTGTGCTATAGGGGACGTGCCGTGCGCTATAGGGGATGTGCAATGCGCTATGGGGGGGGTGCAATGCCCTATAGGGGATGTGCAATGTGCTATAGGAGGGTGCAATGCCCTATAGGGGATGTGCAGTGCGCTATGGGGGGGTGCAATGCCCTATAGGGGATGTGCAATGCGCTATAGGGGGGTGTAAGGATCTATAGGGGGTGTGCAAAGAGCTATGGGTGGGGGTAACGTTCTATGGGGCACATGGGGGGGGGATGCAATGCCCTATGGGGTGGTGCAAGGCTCTATGGGGCACATGCAATGCCCTATAGGGGGGGATGCAAGGCTCTATAGGGCACAAGCAAAGCCCTGTGGGTGGGGTGCAAGGCTCTATAGGGCACATGCAATGCGCTATGGGGGGGGATGCAGGGCTCTATGGGGCACATGCAATGCCCTATGGGGGGGGATGCAAGGCTCTATAGGGGATGTGCAATGCCCTATAGGGCACATGCAATGCGCTATAGGGGGGTGCAGGGCTCTATGGGGCACATGCAATGCGCTATAGGGGGGATGCAAGGCTCTATGGGGCACATGCAATGCCCTATGGGGGGGGTGCAAGGCTCTATAGGGGATGTGCAATGCCCTATAGGGCACATGCAATGCCCTATGGGGGGGGTGCAAGGCTCTATGGGGCACATGCAATGCGCTATGGGGCACATGCAATGCCCTATGGGGGGGATGCAAGGCTCTATGGGGCACATGCAATGCGCTATGGGGCACATGCAATGCGCTATGGGGGGGATGCAAGGCTCTATGGGGCACATGCAATGCGCTATGGGGCACATGCAATGCGCTATAGGGGGGATGCAAAGGGGGGGGTACCACGTCTGTGCCCCCTATGTCACGTGGGTCGCGTATGTGCCATGCATGTCACGTGTCCATCCCCCCCCCCCCCCCCGCAATCCCCGCCCCCCCCCCGTAACCTTCCTCTCTCCTTCCCCTCCCCCCCCTCGTTAATTAATGAAGGGGGAGGGGGAGGGGGATGAGAGGGGGGAGGGGACCCCTCCCCCCCCCCATAGAAATGGGGGCACCCGAAAAAGGGGGAACCCCCCATGTGGGGGTCGCCCCATAGCGATGTATGGGGACACCCCCATAGTGATGTATAGGGACCCCCCCCTTTTTGGGGTCCCCCCATAGCGATGTATAGGGCCCCCCCATAGTGATGTATAGAGCCCCCGCCATTTTGGGGTCCCCCCATAGTGACGTATAGAGGCCCCCCTCCATTTTGGGGTCCCCCATAGTGATGTATAGGGCCCCCCCATAGTGACGTATAGACCCCCCCATTTTGGGGTCCCCCCATAGCGATGTATAGGGACACCCCCATAGTGATGTATGGGGACACCCCCATAGTGATGTATGGGGACCCCCCCACTTTGGGGTCCCCCCATAGTGATCTATAGGGACACCCCCATATTCATGTATGGGGACCCCCCCATTTTGGGGTCCCCCCATAGTGATGTATGGGAACACCCCCATAGTGATGTATAGAGCCCCCCATTTTGGGGTCCCCCCATAGTGATGTATAGGGACACCCCCATTTTGGGGTCCCCCCATAGCGATGTATAGGACACCCCCATAGTGATGTATGGGGACACCCCCATAGTGATGTATAGGGACCCCTCCCATTTTGGGGTCCCCCCATAGTGACGTATAGAGCCCCCCATTTTGGGGTCCCCCCATAGCGATGTATAGGGACCCCCCCATAGTGATGTATAGAGCCCCCCATTTTGGGGTCCCCCATAGCGATGTATAGGGACACCCCCATAGTGATGTATGGGGACACCCCCATAGTGATCTATAGGGACCCCCCCACTTTGGGGTCCCCCCATAGTGATCTATAGGGACACCCCCATAGTGATGTATGGGGACCCCCCCATTTTGGGGTCCCCCCATAGTGATGTATGGGAACACCCCCATAGTGACGTATAGAGACCCCCCCCATTTTGGGGTCCCCCCATAGCGATGTATAGGGACACCCCCATAGTGATGTATGGGGACCCCCCCATTTTGGGGTCCCCCCATAGTGATCTATAGGGCCCCCCCATAGTGATGTATAGGACACCCCCATAGTGATGTATAGAGACCCCCCCATTTTGGGGTCCCCCCATAGCGATGTATAGGGACACCCCCATAGTGATGTATAGAGCCCCCCCATTTTGGGGTCCCCCATAGCGATGTATGGGGACACCCCCATAGTGATGTATGGGGACCCCCCTATAGTGATTTATAGAGCCCCCCCATTTTGGGGTCCCCCCATAGCGATGTATAGGGCACCTCCATAGTGATGTATGGGGACACCCCATAGTGACGTATAGAACCCCCCCATTTTGGGGTCTCCCCATAGCGATGTATAGGGCCCCCCCATAGTGATGTATGGAGGCCTCCCACTTTTTGGGGTCCCCCCATAGTGATGTATGGGGACACCCCCATAGTGATCTATAGGGACCCCCCATTTTGGGGTCCCCCCATAGTGATGTATGGGGACACCCCATAGTGACGTATAGAACCCCCCCATTTTGGGGTCCCCCCATAGCGATGTATAGGACACCCCCATAGTGACGTATGGGGGCACCCCCATAGTGATCTATAGGGACCCCCCCATTTTGGGGTCCCCCCATAGCGATGTATAGGGCCCCCCCATAGTGATCTATAGGGACCCCCCCAATCTTCCCCTCCCCCCATAGATACACACAGAGGCCCCCACCCCCACCCCCTCCCCCCACCATAAGGTGCCCCTCCCCCCTCCTCGCCCCTCCCCCCCCCTCCGGATTAACGGGGGAGCAGATGGCGAAGGGGGGGGGGGGCGCCCCCCCCCCCCCCCCCCCCCCCCCCCCCCCCCCCCCCCCCCCCCCCCCCCCCCCCACCCCCCCCCCCCCCCGTGTCCTTGTCCTTGGGTGGGGGAGGGGCGAAAGGGGGGGGGGGAGGGGATGGGGGGGGGGTTCTATGGGGCTGGAGGGGCTGTTATGGGGTGCCCAAGGGGGGCTCAATTGGGGGGTGCAATGGGGGGTCTATTGATGGGGGGGCTCAGTTGTGGGTCCGGGTGCCCCATTGGGGCTCCGTTGTGGGTCTGGGTGCCCCGTTGTGGGGCAGCTATGGGGCAGTTGTGGGTTGGGGGGGGGCAGTTATGGGTCTTTTATGGGGCAATCATGGGGCAGTTATGGGGCAGTTGTGGGGCAGCTATGGGGCAGTTGTGGGCGGGGGGGGTCAGTTATGGGTCTTTTATGGGGCAATCATGTGGCAGTTATGGGGCGGTTGTGGGTTGGGGGGGTCAGTTATGGGTCTTTTATGGGGCAATCATGTGGCAGTTATGGGGCAGTTGTGGGGCAGCTATGGGGTAGTTATGGGGCAGTTGTGTGGCAGCTATGGGGCAGTTGTGGGGCAGTTATGGGTCTTTTATGGGGCAATCATGTGGCAGTTATGGGGCAGTTGTGTGGCAGCTATGGGGCAGTTGTGGGCTGGGGGGGCAGTTACGGGTCTGTTATGGGGCGGTCATGTGGCAGCTATGGGGCAGTTGTGGGGCGGTTGTGGGGCAGCTATGGGGCAGTTATGGGGCAATTGTGTGGCAGCTATGGGGCAGTTGTGGGCTGGGGGGGCAGTTACGGGTCTGTTATGGGGGGGTCATGTGGCAGCTATGGGGCAGTTGTGGGGCAGTTATGGGGCAGTTGTGTGGCAGCTATGGGGCAGTTGTGGGGCAGTTGTGTGGCAGCTATGGGGCAGTTGTGTGGCAGCTATGGGGCAGTTGTGGGCGGGTGGGGTCACTTAGGGGGCTGTTATGGGGCAGTCATGTGGCAGCTATGGGGCAGTTGTGGGGCAGTTATGGGGCAGTTGTGGGGCAGCTATGGGGCAGTTATGGGCAGTTGTGTGGCAGCTATGGGGCAGTTGTGTGGCAGCTATGGGGCAGTTGTGGGCTGGGGGGGTCAATTAGGGGTCTGTTATGGGGCAGGTCATGTGGCAGCTATGGGGCAGTTGTGGGGCACTTATGGGGCAGTTGTGGGGCAGCTATGGGGTAGTTATGGGGCAGTTGTGTGGCAGCTATGGGGCAGTTGTGGGCTGGGGGGGTCAATTAGGGGTCTGTTATGGGGCAGTCATGTGGCAGCTATGGGGCAGTTGTGGGGCGGTTGTGGGGCAGCTATGGGGCAGTTATGGGGCAATCGTGTGGCAGCTATGGGGCAGTTGTGGGCTGGGGGGGGTCAATTAGGGGTCTGTTATGGGGTGTGGCAGTTATGGGGCAGTTGTGGGGCAGTTATGGGGCAGTTGTGGGGCAGTTGTTGGGGGCGGTCATGGGCATGGGGCAGTTGTGGGGCAATCATGTGGCAGTTATGGGGCAGTTGTGGGGCAGTTATGGGGCAGTTGTGTGGCAGCTATGGGGCAGTTGTGGGCTGGGGGGGTCAATTAGGGGTCTGTTATGGGGCAGTCATGTGGCAGCTATGGGGCAGTTGTGGGGCAGCTATGGGGCAGTTGTGGGCTGGGGGGGCAGTTACGGGTCTGTTATGGGGCGGTCATGTGGCAGCTATGGGGCAGTTGTGGGGCAGTTATGGGGCAGTTGTGGGGCAGCTATGGGGCAGTTATGGGGCAATCGTGTGGCAGCTATGGGGCAGTTGTGGGCTGGGGGGGTCAATTAGGGGTCTGTTATGGGGCAGTCATGTGGCAGCTATGGGGCAGTTGTGGGGCAGTTATGGGGCAGTTGTGGGGCAGCTATGGGGCAGTTATGGGGCAGTTGTGTGGCAGCTATGGGGCAGTTGTGGGCTGGGGGGGTCAATTAGGGGTCTGTTATGGGGCAGTCATGTGGCAGCTATGGGGCAGTTGTGGGGCGGTTGTGGGGCAGCTATGGGGCACGGGTCTGGGAGTTATGGGGCAATCGTGTGGCAGCTATGGGGCAGTTGTGGGCTGGGGGGGTCAATTAGGGGTCTGTTATGGGGCAGTTGTGGGGCAGTTATGGGGCAGTTGTGGGGCAGTTATTGGGCAGTTGTGGGGCAGCTATGGGGCAGTTATGGGGCAATTGTGTGGCAGCTATGGGGCAGTTGTGGGCTGGGGGGGTCAATTAGGGGTCTGTTATGGGGCAGTCATGTGGCAGCTATGGGGCAGTTGTGGGGCAGTTATGGGTCACTTAAGGGTCAGTTATAGGTCAGTTATGGGTCACGTATGGGTGACTCATGGCTCACTTATGGGTCAGTTATGGATCACTTATGGGTCACTTATTGCTCACTTATGGGTCAATTATGGCTCACTTATGGGTCACTTATGGCTCAGTTATGGGTCTTGGAGATCTCAGTTGTGGGTCCAGCTGTGTGTGTGGGGGCTCTCACTTATGGGTCCCGGGGGGGATCAGTTGTGGGTGTGGGAGTGCTCAGTTATGGGTCCGGGAGTGCCCACTTATGGGTCAGTTATAGGTCACTTATGGCTCACTTAGGGGTCTTGGAGGTCTCAGTTATGGGTCTGGGAGTGCTCACTTATGGGTCAGTTATGGCTCACTTATAGGTCAGTTATGGCTCACTTATGGGTCAGTTATGGCTCACTTATGGGTCTGGGAGTGCTCAGTTATGCCTCACTTATGGGTCAGTTATGGCTCACTTATGGGTCAGTTATGGCTCACTTATGGGTCATGTATGGCTCACTTATAGGTCAGTTATGGCTCACTTATGGGTCAGCTATGGGTCACTTATGGCTCACTTATGGGTCACTTATGGCTCACTTGTGGGTCAGTTATGGCTCACTTATAGGTCAGTTATGGCTCACTTATGGGTCCGGGAGGTCTCAGTTATGGCTCACTTATGGGTCATGTATGGCTCACTTATGGGTCAGTTATGGGTCACTTATGGGTCAGTTATGGCTCACTTATGGCTCACTTATGGGTCAGTTATGGCTCACTTATGGGTCTGGGAGGTCTCAGTTATGGGTCTGGGAGTGCTCAGTTATGGCTCACTTATGGGTCAGTTATGGCTCACTTATGGGTCAGTTATGGCTCACTTATGGGTCAGTTATGGCTCACTTATGGGTCAGTTATGGCTCACTTATGGGTCTGGGAGGTCTCACTTACGGGTCTGGGAGGTCTTAGTTATGGGTCAGTTATGGCTCCCTTATGGGTCAGTTATGGGTCAGTTATGGCTCCCTTATGGGTCAGTTATGGCTCACTTATGGGTCAGTTATGGCTCACTTATAGGTCTGGGAGGTCTCAGTTATGGCTCACTTATGGGTCAGTTATGGCTCACTTACGGGTCCGGGAGGTCTCACTTATGGGTCCGGGAGGTCTCACTTATGGGTCCGGGAGTTCTCACTTATGGGTCTGGGAGGTCTCACTTATGGGTCCGGGAGGTCTCACTTATGGGTCCGGGAGGTCTCACTTATGGCTCCCTTATGGGTCAGTTATGGCTCACTTTTGGGTCACTTATTGGTCAGTTATGGCTCACTTATAGCTCAGTTACGGCTCACTTATGTGTCCTGGAGGTCTCACTTATGGGTCTGGAAGGTCTTAGTTATGGCTCAGTTATGGCTCACTTATGGGTCAGTTATGGCTCACTTATGGGTCAGTTATGGCTCATTTATTGGTCAGTTATGGCTCACTTATGGGTCAGTTATGGCTCACTTATGGGTCTGGGAGGTCTCACTTATGGCTCAGTTATGGGTCCGGGAGGTCTCACTTACGTGTCTGGGAGGTCTCACTTATGGGTCTGGAAGGTCTTAGTTATGGCTCACTTATGGGTCAATTATGGCTCACTTATAGGTCAGTTATGGCTCACTTATGGGTCAGTTATGGCTCACTTATGGGTCCGGGAGGTCTCACTTATGGGTCCGGGAGGTCTCACTTATGGCTCAGTTATGGGTCCGGGAGGTCTCACTTATGTGTCCGGGAGGTCTCACTTATGGGTCCGGGAGGTCTCACTTATGGGTCCGGGAGTTCTCATTTATGTGTCCGGGAGGTCTCACTTATGGGTCTGGGAGGTCTCACTTAGGTCACTTATGGCTCACTTAAAGGTCAGTTATGGCTCCCTTATGGGGCAGTTATGGCTCCCTTATGGGGCAGTTATGGCTCCCTTATGGGGCAGTTATGGCTCACTTATGGGTCTGGGAGGTCTCACTTATGGGTCCGGGAGGTCTCACTTATGGGTCCAGGAGTTCTCACTTATGGGTCCTGGAGTTCTCACTTATGGGTCCGTCTGTGTTGGTTGGGGGGTGTCTGTTGGAGGTGTGTGTTGTGCCATGTGTGGGTCCAACCTCCCCGGTGGGGGGAGGGGGGAGGATCGGGATCGGGGACCCCCTCCCCCACGTTCGTCGCCCCCCAACCCCCCCCCTCCCAGCCCGGCGGCTCCGACAGCTACCGCGTGGCCACCACGCAGGACAAGGGCGAGAAGGAGTCGCCCAAGAAGGGCAAGAGCAAGACCCGGGACCTGGATGACCTCAAGAAGGAGGTGGCCATGGTGAGGTTATGGGGGGAGGGGGGGGGGTGGGGGGGGGGGGGGGGGGTTGGGGGGGGTATGGGGGGGATGGGGGGTATGGGGGGTATAGGGGGTATGGGGGGTATAGGGGGATATAGGAGGTTTGGGGGGTATGGGGGGTATAGGGGTATATAGGGCGTATGGGGTGTCTAGGGGGTATAGGGGGTATGGGAGGTATGGGGGTATAGGGGATATGGGGGATATGTGGGATATGGGGGCTATGGGGGGTATAGGGGGTATAGGGGGGTATAGGGGGTATGGGGGTATAGGGGGATAGGGGGTATGGGGGTATAGGGGGTATGGGGGGTATGGGGGTATGGGGAGTATCGGGGGTATGGGGGTATAGGGGGATATAGGAGGTATGGGGGGTATGGGGGGTATGGGGGTATATGGGGGGATAGGGGGTATGGGGGATGGGGGGTATGGGGGTATTGGGGGATATGGGGGTATAGGGGTATATAGGGGGTATGGGGGTTATAGGGGGTATGGGGGGTATAGGGGGTATGGGGTTATGGGGATATGGGGGGTATAGGGGGTATGGAGGATATAGGGGGTGGGGGTTATAGGGGGTACGGGGGTATGGGGGTATAAGGGGATATGGGGGGGAAGGGGGATATGGGTGCTATGGGGGGTTTAGGGGTTTTGGGGGGTATAGGGGGTATGGGGGGGGTATGGGGAGTATAGGGGATATGTGGGTTATGGGGATATGGGATGGGGGGTATGGGGGTATGCGGGATATAGGGGGTACGGGAGTATGGGGGGTATAGGGGCTATTGGGTCAATATGGGGTATGGGGGGTATTGAGGGTATAGGGGGTGAGGGGGGTATGGGGGCTATATGGGGTTATGGGGTGGTTTGGATGCACTGTTAGGGCATTTGGGGGTGGGTTATAGGGGAGGCATTGAGGGTAAATGGGGGGGGTTGGCTGGGTTTGGGTGGGTTTGGGCAATTTTGGGTGGGTTTGGGGTAGTTTTGAAGCTGTTTTGGGGTGGTTTGGGGCTGGTTTGGGGTGGTTTGGGGCTGGTTTGGGGTCGTTTGGGGCTGGTTTCGGACACTGCTGCCCCACAGACCGAGCACAAGATGTCCATCGAGGAGGTGTGCCGGAAGTACAACACGGACTGCGTGCAGGTAGGGGGGCTTTGGGTACCCCCATTGCCCTATGGGGCTGCCCCATTGACCCTATGACTCCCCCCATTACCCCTATGGCTCCCACACTTGCCCCTATGGGGCTCCCCCCATTGCCCCTATGGCTCCCCCATTACCAATATGACTCCCTCCATTACCCCTATGAGTCCCCCCATTGCCCCTATGGCTGCCCCATTGCCAATATTGCTCCCCCCATTGCCCCTATAGCTTTGCCCCATTACCCCTATGGCTCTGCCCCATTACCCTTATGACTTCCCCCATTGCCCCTATGGCTCCCCCCACTTCCCATATGACTTGCCCCATTCACCCTATAGCTCCCCACATTGCCCCTATGGCTCCCCCCATTACAACTATGACTCCCCCCATTGACCCTATGTCTGCCCCATTACCCAATGCCTCCACCCCATTGCCTCTATGGCTCCCCCCATAACCCAACGGCACAGCCCATTCACCCTATGGCTCCCCACATTGCCCCTATGGCTCCCAATATTACCCCTGTGTCTCCCCAGTTGCCCACATGGAGACCCCCATTGCTAGTGGTTGCCCCCAAGGACGATAACCATAACCCTAACAGTAATGATAACCATAACCATAACCCTAAACTCAACCCATAACAAACAACCCTAACAACTAAACCCAACCCCAACCCCAACCCCAACCCTAACCCTAACCCTAACCCTAACCCCTAATCCCAAACCCAACCCCAACCCTAACCCTAACCCCAAATCCCAAACCCAAA
The DNA here is from genome assembly GCF_034315485.1 of Pezoporus occidentalis. Lineage (NCBI taxonomy): Eukaryota > Metazoa > Chordata > Aves > Psittaciformes > Psittacidae > Pezoporus > Pezoporus occidentalis. The sequence continues at coordinate 11,891 of NW_026916140.1, forward strand.
CCCAACCCTAACACTAACCCTAACGCTAACCATATACCATAACCCTAACCCTAACCCATAACCATAATAACCCACTAACCCTAACCCTAACCCAAACCCTAACACTAACCCTAACCCTAACCGTCACGCTAACCATATCCCCTAACCCTAACCATATCCCCTAACACTACCCATATCCTATAACCCTAACCATATCACCTAACCCTAAAACTAACAGTAACCCATAACCCTAACCCATAACCCTAACACTATAACCCTAACCCTAACCCCTAACAATAACAAATAACCACTAACCCAAACCATAACCATAACCATAACCATAAATGTAACCCTAAATACTAACCCTAACCGCAACACTAACCCCTACCCTAACCACAAGCCCTAACCATAACCCTAACCCTAACCCTAACCCTAACCCTAACCCTAACCCTAACACTAACCCTAACCATAACCCTAACCCTAACCCTAACCCCAATACCTAACCATAACCCTAACCCTAACCCTAACCCTAACCCTAACAATAAAACTAACCCTAAATCTGACCATAACCCTAACCCTAACACTATAACACTACCTGTAACCCCTAACCATAACCAATAACAGCTAACCCAAAATAACCATAACCATAAATGTAACCCTAAATACTAACCGTAACCGTAACACTAACCCCGACCCTAACCACAAACCATAACCCTAAACACTTCCCTTAACACCTAACCCTAAACCTAACCCATATACCTAACCATAACCCTAAACACTTCCCTTAACACCTAACCCTAAACCTAACCCATACACCTAACCATAACCCTAAACACTTCCCTAACCCTAACCCTAACCCTAAACCTAACCCTAACCTAACCATAACCCTAAACAACCCTTACTAACCCTAAACCTAACCCATACACCTAACCATAACCCTAAACACTTCCCTTAACACCTAACCCTAAACCTAACCCATACACCTAACCATAACCCTAACCCTAATCCTAAACCTAACCCTAACCCTAAATACTAACTGTAACCCTAACACTAACCCCTACCCTAACCACAAACCCTAACCCTAACCATAACCACTGACCCTAACCCAAACCATAACCCCTAAGCCTAACCCTTAAACCCTAACCCCAAAGCCTAACACAACAACCCAAACCATAACCCCTAACAGGAAGCCCTAAACCTAAACCCTAACCCTAACCCTAATCATAACCGTAACCATACCCACTAACCCTAAACCTAAAGGCAAACCAAAACCTAAACCCGAACCCTAACACTATAACCCTAACTGTAACCCGTAACTATAACAATTAATCTTACCCCTAACACCTAACCCTAAACCCAATACCTACCCATAACACTAACTGTAACCATAACCCTAAACCTAACAGTAACCCTAACCCTAACCCTAAACCAGACATTAAACCTAAACCTACCCCTAAAAATAAACCTAACCCTAAACCTAACACTAACCCTAACCCTAAAAATAACCCCTAAACCCTGACCCTAACAGTATAACACCAACTGTAACCCGTAACCATAACCCTAACCTCTAACCATAACCATAACCCTAACCCCAAACAATAACCCTAACCTCTAACCATAAACCTAACCTCTAACCCTAACCCTAACCATAACCGTAACCCTAAAACTAACCCCAATCATAACACTAACCCTGACCCTTAACCATAACCCTAACCCTAACCATAACCCTAACCTCTAACCATAAAACTAACCTCTAACCATAACCCTAACCATAACCATAACCCTAACCCCTAATCATAACTCTAACCCCGACCCCTAACCATAACACTAACCCCTAACAATACCCCTAACCTCTAACCCTAACCCTAACCCTAACCATAATGGCAACCCTAACCGCTAATCATAACTCTAACCCCAACCCTTAACCATAACCCTAACCCTAACAATAACCCTAACCTCTAACCATAACCCTAACCTCTAACCATAACCCTAACCTCTAACCATAACCATAACCTCTAACCATAACCCTAACCTCTAACCATAACCCTAACCCCTAATCATAACTCTAACCCCAAACCTTAACCATAACCCTAACCCTAACAATAACCCTAACCTCTAACCATAACCATAACCTCTAACCCTAACCATAACCTCTAACCATAACCCTAACCCCTAACAATAACCCTAACCTCTAACCATAACCCTAACCCTAACCCTAACTCCAACCCTAGGGGCTGACCCATAGCAAGGCACAGGAGATCCTGGCCCGGGACGGCCCGAACGCGCTGACGCCGCCGCCGATGACCCCCGAGTGGGTCAAGTTCTGCCGCCAGCTCTTTGGGGGCTTCTCCATCCTGCTCTGGATCGGGGCCATCCTCTGCTTCCTGGCCTACGGCATCCAGGCGGGCACCGAGGATGAGCCCTCCAATGACAACGTATGGGGGATATAGGGCGTGATGGGGGTAATAGGGGTATAAGGGGTAATGGGGGTATAGGGGGTGATGGTGATGATGGAGAGTGGGTACCAAGGATGAGCCCTCCAATGACAACGTATGGGGGATATAGGGGGTAATGGGGTATAGGGGGTAATGGGGGTATAGGGGGTATAGGGGGTAATGGGGGTGATGGGGGTATAGGGGGTAATGGGGGTGATGGGGTTATAGGGGGAGATAGGGGATGGAGGATGATGGGGATGATGGAGAGTGGGTACCAAGGATGAGCCCTCCAATGACAACGTATGGGGGATATAGGGGGTAATGGGGTATAGGGGGTATAGGGGGTGATGGAGGTATAGGGGGTAATGGGGGTGATGGGTGTATAGGGGGTAATGGAGCTATAGGGGGTAATGGGGGTATAGGGGGTGATGGTGATGATGGAGAGTGGGTACCAAGGATGAGCCCTCCAATGACAACGTATGGAGGATATGGGGGGTAATGGGTGTGATGGGGGTATAGGGGGTGATGGAGGTATAGGGGGTGATGAGGCTAATGGGGGTCATGGGGGTATTGGGGGTAATGGGGGTGATGGGGTTATAGGGGGAGATAGGGGATGGAGGATGATGGGGATGATGGAGAGTGGGTACCAAGGATGAGCCCTCCAATGACAACGTATGGGGCTATAGGGGATGTAGGGGCTAATGGGGGGTGATGGGGCTAATGGGGGTGATGGTGGTATAGGGGGTAATGGGGGTGATGGGGTTATAGGGGGAGATAGGGGATGGAGGATGATGGGGATGATGGAGAGTGGGTACCAAGGATGAGCCCTCCAATGACAACGTATGGGGCTATAGGGGATGTAGGGGATAATGGGGGGTAATGGGGCTAATGGGGGTGATGGTGATATAGGGGGTAATGGGGGTGATGGGGTTATAGGGGGAGATAGGGGATGGAGGAAGATGGGGATGATGGAGAGTGGGTACCAAGGATGAGCCCTCCAATGACAACGTATGGGGCTATAGGGGATGTAGGGGATAATGGGGGGTGATGGGGGTATAGGGGGTGATGGGGGTATAAGGGGTGATGGGGGTAATGGGGGTGATGGGGATGATGGAGAGTGGGTACCAAGGGTGAGCCCTCCAATGACAAAGTATGGGGCTGTGGGGGATATAGGGGGTGATGGGGGTATAGGGGGTGATGGGGGGGAATGGGGGTATAGGGGGTAACGGAGCTATAGGGGATGGGGGGTAATGGGGCGACATGGGGATGATGGAGGTGGGCAACAAGGACGAGCCCTCCAATGACAGTGTGAGAGTAGGGCTGTAGGGGGTCATAGGGGCTATAGGGGGCAATAGGGGCTATAGGGAGCTATAGGGGGAGATAGGGGATGGGGGGTGACGGGGACGATGGGGAGTGGGTACCAGGGATGAGCCCTCCAATGATAACGTGGGGCTGGGGGTGATGGAGGGGAGGGTAATAGGGGGCAATAAGAGCATTGGGGGGGGGGGGGCACTAGGGGATGGAGGGTGATGTGGGGCTGGGGCGGGAGCCCCAATGGGGTGTTTCTATGGGGCACAACCTCCATTTCCACCCCCTTAGTTATACCTGGGCATCGTCCTGGCTGCTGTCGTCATCATCACCGGCTGCTTCTCCTACTACCAAGAGGCCAAAAGCTCCAAGATTATGGAATCCTTCAAGAACATGGTGCCCCAGGTGGGGTTTTGGGGCAAATCCGGGGGGTTTTGGGCAAACTGGGGTGGTTTGGGGCCAAGTTGGGGTGGTTTGGGGGCAAATCGGGGTGTTTGGGGGTGTTCTGTGGGTAGGGATGCTGATGGGGTGAAGGATGCTGATGGGATGAAGGATGCTCAAGGGAGGTCCTACCCCCCCCCCCCCCCCCAATGTCTTCTGGACCCCCATAACGTGTTTCTCCCCCCCTCTGTTTTGCTGTCCCTGCCCCACACTTGGGGGTCCCTGCCCCACAGCAAGCCCTGGTGATCCGCGAAGGAGAGAAGATGCAGCTCAACGCCGAGGAGGTCGTGGTTGGGGACCTGGTGGAGGTGAAGGGGGGCGACCGTGTCCCTGCTGACCTGCGCATCATCTCGGCCCATGGGTGCAAGGTGGGGACCCCCAAATGCCCCAAAATACCCATAAACAGCCTCAAAATACCCTAAACCACCCCAAAATACCCATAAAACACCCCAAAATACCCTCAAAATAGCCTAAACCACCCCAAAATACCCATAAAACACCCCAAAATGCCCTCAAAATATCCTAAAACCACCCTAAAATACCCCTAAACCACCCTGAAATACCCTCAAAATACCCCTAAACCACCCCAAAATACCCCTAAACCACCCCAAAATACCTTAGAACACCCCAAAATACCCTCAAAACACCCCAAAATATCCTCAAAATACCCTAAACCACCCCAAAATACCCATAAAACACCCCAGAAATACCCTCAAAATACCCTAAAACCACCCAAAAATACCCATAAAACACCCAAAAATACTCTCAAAATACCCCTAAACCACCCAGAATTACCCTAAAAATACCCCAAACCGCCCCAAAAATACCCTCAGCATGCCCTAAACCACCCCAAATTACCCACAAAATACCCATAAACCACCCCAAAATACCCATAAAACACCCCAAAATACCCTCAAAAGACCCTAAAACCACTCCAAAATACCCATAAGCCACCAAAAAATACCCTCAAAAGACCCTAAACCCACCACAAAATACCCATAAAACACCAAAAAATACCCGCAAAAGACCCTAAAACCACCACAAAATGCACATAAAACACCCAAAAATACCCTCAAAATACCCCTAAACAACCCTAAAATACCCATAAACCACCCCAAAATACCCACAAAATACCCTAAACCATCCCAAAATATCCCTAAAACAAAATAGAAATACACCAAAAATGCCCCAAATTACCCCAAAACCAACCAAAAATACCCTCAAAACACCCCAAAATATCCTCAAAATACCCTACACCACCCCAAAATACCCATAAAACACCCAAAAATACACTCAAAATAGCCTCAAGCCACCCCAAAACACCCATACAACATACCAAAAATACCCTCAAAATACCCTAAAACCACCATAAAATACCCCTAAACCACCCTGAAATTCCCTCAAAATAGCCTAAAGCCACCCAAAATACCCATACACCAAAAATACCCTCAAAATACCCTAAAACCACCCCAAAATACCCCTAAGACACCCTGAAATACCATCGAAATACCCTAAACCACCCCAAAATATCCCTAAACCACCCCAAAATACCTTAGAACACCCCAAAATACCCTCAAAACACCCCAAAATACCCTCAAAATACCCTAAAACCACCCAAAAATACCCATAAAACACCCAAAAATACCCTCAAAATACCCCTAAACCACCCAGAATTACCCTCAAAATACCCCAAACCACCCCAAAAATACCCTCAGCATGCCCTAAACCACCCCAAATTACCCACAAAATACCCATAAACCACCCCAAAATACCCATAAAACACCCCAAAATACCCTCAAAAGACCCTAAAACCACTCCAAAATACCCATAAGCCACCAAAAATACCCTCAAAAGACCCTAAAACCACCCCAAAAAAAAAGGAAAACACCCAAAAATACCCTCAAAAGACCCTAAACCCACCACAAAATACCCATGAAACACCAAAAAATACCCGCAAAAGACCCTAAAACCACCACAAAAAGCACATAAAACACCAAAAAATACCCTCAAAATACCCCTAAAATACCCATAAACCACCCCAAAATACCCACAAAATACCCTAAACCATCCCAAAATATCCCTAGAACACCCTGAAATACCCCCAAACCACCCCGAAATACACCAAAAATGCCCCAAATTACCCCAAAACCAACCAAAAATACCCTCAAAATACCCCCAAAACATCCCAAAATCCCCTAAAACATCCTAAAATACCCTAAAAAAAACTGAAAAGCCCCAAAAGCACCCCAAACCACCCCAAAAAACCACCGAAACACCCCAAATTACCCCCAAACACCCCTAAAACACCACATAAAAACCTGAAGCACACCTCCAAAACACCCCCAAATACCCCAAACACCCTAAACCACCCCAATTGCACCCTAACCACCCCAAAATACCCCTAAACCACCCCCAAAATACCCCTAAACCACCCTAAAATACTACTGAAACACCCTGAAACACTCCAAAACCACCCCGAAATACCCCAAAACCACCCCAAAAATACCCTAAAACATCCCAAAATATCCCTAAACAACCCCAAAAGCCCTGATACACCCCAAAACCACCCCATAAAAACCTGAAACACACCAAAACCACCTCAAAATACCCCAAAACTCTCCCAACACACCCAAAAATACCCTAAACCACCCCCAAAACCCTGAAACACCCCAAACCCACCCCAAAACATCCCCAAAACACCCCCAAAACACCCTAGAACACCTTTAGGACCCCCATAACCCCTTTAGGACCACTTTAGGACCCCCATAACCCCTTTAGGACCCCTTTAGGAAACCCGTAACCCCTTTAGAACCCCTTTTGTACCCATCAAACCCCTTTAGGACCCCTTTAAGACCCCCATAACCCCTTTAGGACCCCCATAACCCCTTTAGAACCCCTTTTGTCCCCATCAAACCCCTTTAGGACCCCTTTTGACCCCATCAAACCCCATAACCCCTTCAAGACCCCCATAACCCCTTCAGGACCCCTCTAATCCCCATCAGACCATTTTAGGATCACCTTAGGACCCCCATAACCCCTTTAGGAGCCACAAAACCCCTTTAGGACCCCTTTAAGACCCCCATAACCCCTTTAGGACCCCCATAACCCCTTCAGGACCCCTCTAATCCCCATCAGACCATTTTAGGATCACCTTAGGACCCCCATAACCCCTTTAGGAGCCACAAAACCCCTTTAGGACCCCTGCCAAACGCCTTTAGGACCCCTTTAGGACCTGCATAACCCCTTTAGAACCCCTTTAGAACCCCTTTAGGTTCCCTTTAAGACCCCCATATCCCCTTTAGGAGACCCCCCAAACCCCTTTAGGACCCCTTTAAGACCCCCATAACCCCTTTAGGACCCCCCCAAACCCCTTTAGAATCCCTTTGATACCTCCCTAAACCCCTTTAGGACCCCCATAACCCCTTTAGGACCCCTTTGGGACCCCCGTAACCGCTTTAGAACCACTTTTGTCCCCATCAGCCCCCTTTAGGACCACTTTAGGACCCCCATGACCCCTTTAGGACCCCTTTAGGACCCCTTTTGTCCCCATCAAACCCCTTTAGGACCCCTTTAAGACACCCATAACCCCTTTAGGACACCCATAACCCCTTTAGGACCCGTTTTGTCCCCATCAAACCCCTTTAGGACCCCTTTAAGACCCCCATAACCCCTTTAGGACCCCTCTAATCCCCATCAGACCATTTTAGGATCACCTTAGGACCCCCATAACCCCTTTAGGAGCCACAAACCCCCTTTAGGACCCCTGCCAAATGCCTTTAGGACACCTTTAGGACCTGCATAACCCCTTTAGAACCCCTTTAGAACCCCTTTAGGATCCCTTTAAGACCCCCATAACCCCTTTAGGACCCCCCCCCAAACCCCTTTAGGACCCCTTTAAGACCCCCATAACCCCTTTAGGACCCCCCAAACCCCTTTAGAATCCCTTTGATACCTCCCTAAACCCCTTTAGGACCCCCATAACCCCTTTAGGACCCCTTTGGGACCCCCATAACCCCTTTAGAACCCCTTTTGTCCCCATCAGACCCCTTTAGGACCACTTTAGGACCCCCATAACCCCTTTAGGACCCCTTTAGGACCCCCATAACCCCTTTAGGACCCCTCTAATCCCCATCAGACCCCTTTAGGACCACCTTAGGAGCCACATAACCCCTTTAGGACCCCCATAACCCCTTTAGGAGCCACAAAACCCCTTTAGGACCCCTGCCAAACACCTTTAGGACCCCTTTAGGACCTGCATAACCCCTTTAGAACCCCTTTAGAACCCCTTTAGGACCCCTTTAAGACCCCCATAACCCCTTTAGGACCCCCCCAAACCCCTTTAGAATCCCTTTGATACCTCCCTAAACCCCTTTAGGACCCCTTTAGGACCCCCCTAACCCATTTAGGACCCATTTAGGACCCCCATAACTCCTTTAGGACCCCTTTAGGACCCCCATAACCCCCTTAGGCCCCCCCATAACTCCTTTGCCCCCCCCCAGGTTGACAACTCCTCACTGACTGGTGAATCAGAGCCCCAGACCCGCTCCCCCGACTGCACCCACGACAACCCCTTGGAGACGCGCAACATCACCTTCTTCTCCACCAACTGCGTTGAGGGTGGGTATGGGGTCCATAGGGGGCCATTGGGGTCCTTATGGGGTCCCCAATGGGGTTTGGGGTTCCATAGACCTCTATCGGGGTCTCTATGGGGTGCCCAAGATGGGTTAAGGTCAGGTTTGGGGGTCCCGTTGGAGAGGCGCAACATCACCTTCTTCTCCACCAACTGCGTTGAGGGTGGGTATGGGGTCCATAGGGGACCATTGGGGTCCTTATGGGGTCCCCAATGGGGTTTGGGGTTCCATAGAGCTCTATTGGGGTTTCTATGGGGTGCCCAAGATAGGTTAGGGGCAGGTTTGGGGGTCCCGTTGGAGATGCGCATCATCACCTTCTTCTCCACCAACTGCGTTGAGGGTGGGTATGGGGTCCATAGGGGGCCATTGGGGTCTCTATGGGGTCCCCAATGGGCTTTGGGGGTCCATAGAGCTCTATTGGGTTCTCTATGGGGCGCCCAAGATGGGTTAGGGGCAGGTTTGGGGGTCCCGTTGAAGATGCGCATCATCACCTTCTTCTTCATCAACTGCGTTGAGGGTGGGTATGGGGTCCATAGGGGGCCACTGGGGTCCTTATGGGGTCCCCAATGGGGTTTGGGGTTCCATAGAGCTCTATCAGGGTCTCTATGGGGTGCCCAAGATGGGTTAGGGGCAGGTTTGGGGGTCCCGTTGGAGATGTGCAACATCACCTTCTTCTCCACCAACTGCGTTGAGGGTGGGTATGGGGTCCATAGGAGACCATTGGGGTCCTTATGGGGTCCCCAATGGGGTTTGAGGTTCCATAGAGCTCTATTGGGGTTTCTATGGGGCGCCCAAGATGGGTTAGGGGCAGGTTTGGGGGTCCCGTTGGAGATGCGCAACATCACCTTCTTCTCCACCAACTGCGTTGAGGGTGGGTATGGGGCCCATAGGGGGCCATTGGGGTCCTTATGGGGTCCCCAATGGGGTTTGGGGGTCCATAGAGCTCTACTGGGGTCTCTATGGGGTGCCCAAGATGGGTTAGGGGCAGGTTTGGGGGTCCCGTTGGAGATGCGCAACATCACCTTCTTCATCAGCTGCGTTGAGGGTGGGTTTGGGGTCCATAGGGGGGCATTGGGGTCTCTATGGGGTCCCCAATGGGCTTTGGGGGTCCATAGAGCTCTATTGGGGTCTCTATGGGGTGCCCAAGATGGGTTAGGGGCAGGTTTGGGGGTCCCGTTGAAGATGCGCATCATCACCTTCTTCTTCATCAACTGCGTTGAGGGTGGGTATGGGGTCCATAGGGGGCCATTGGGGTCTCTATGGGGTCCCCAATGGGGTTTGAGGTTCCATAGACCTCTATCGGGGTCTCTATGGGGTGCCCAAGATGGGTTAGGGGCAGGTTTGGAGGTCCCGTTGGAGATGCGCAACATCACCTTCTTCTCCACCAACTGCGTTGAGGGTGGGTATGGGGTCCATAGGAGACCATTGGGGTCCTTATGGGGTCCCCAATGGGGTTTGAGGTTCCATAGACCTCTATTGGGGTCTCTATGGGGTGCCCAAGATGGGTTAGGGGCAGGTTTGGGGGTCCCGTTGGAGATGCGCAACATCACCTTCTTCTCCACCAACTGCGTTGAGGGTGGGTATGGGGTCCATAGGGGGCCATTGGGGTCTCTATGGGGTCCCCAATGGGGTTTGGGGGTCCATAGAGCTCTACTGGGGTCTCTATGGGGTGCCCAAGATGGGTTAGGGACAGGTTTGGGGGTCCCGTTGGAGACGCGCAACATCACCTTCTTCATCAGCTGCGTTGATGGTGGGTATGGGGTCCATAGGGGGCCATTGGGGTCCTTATGGGGTCCCCAATGGGGTTTGGGGGTCCATAGAGCTCTATCGGGGTCTCTATGGGGTGCCCCAGATGGGTTAGGGGCAGGTTTGGGGGTCCCATTGGAGATGCGCAACATCACCTTCTTCATCAGCTGCGTTGAGGGTGGGTTTGGGGTCCATAGGGGGGCATTGGGGTCTCTATGGGGTCCATAGGGGTGCATTGAGGTCCTTATGGGGTCCCCAATGGGGTTTGGGGGTCCTGGCTGGGTTCAGTGGGACTCCTAGTGCAGTTTTGGGGCTGGTTTTGCGCTCCTGGAGCCCGTTTTGGGGTTCCTAGACTCCTTTTTGGCTTCCCAGACCCATTTCTGGGTTCCTAGACCCATTTCTTGATGTCCGAGACCCATTTTCAGGCTGTAAGACCCCATTTCTGGCTGTTCTAGCACCATTTTTGAGGTCCTAGACCCCATTTCTGTGTTCCTTGACCCATTTTTTGATGTCCTAGGCCCGTTTTTGATGTCCTAGACCCATTTCTTGATATTCTACACTCATTTCTTGATGCCCTACTCCCATTTTTGAGCTCCTAGACCCAATTCTTGGTGTTCTACACCCATTTTTTATGTCCTAGACCCATTTCTCAACGCCTTAGACCCATTTTTGGGTGTTCTAACCCCGTTTTTGGATGTTCTAACCCCATTTTTGGCGCCCTTGTTCCAGGCACTGCTCGCGGGGTGGTGACCGCCACTGGGGACCGCATGGTGATGGGTTCCTAGACCCATTTCTTCATGTCCTAGACCCATTTCTTCATGTTCTACATCCATTTTTGATGTCCTCGACCCATTTCTTGATGTCCTAGTGCTATTACTGAGCTCCTAGACCCATTTCTTGATGTCCTAATCCCATTTTTGAGCTCCTAGACTCATTTCTTGATGTTCTACCCCATTTTCTGGGTTCCTAGACCCATTTCTTGATGTCCTACACCCATTTTTGAGCTCCTAGACCCGTTTCTTGATGTCCTAGACCCATTTCTTGATGTCCTACACCCATTTTTGAGCTCCTAGACCCATTTCTCCATGTCCAAGACCCATTTTTTGGCTCCTAAACCCCATTTTTGGTTGTTTTAACCCCATTTTTGGTGCCCTTGTTCCAGGCACTGCTCGAGGGGTGGTGATCGCCACTGGGGACCGCACGGTGATGGGTTCCTAGACCCATTTCTTCATGTCCTACACCCATTTCTTGATGTTCTACACCCATTTTTGATGTCCTAGACCCATTTTTGATGTCCTCGACCCATTTCTTAATGTCCTAATGCTATTACTGAGCTCCTAGACCCATTTCTTGATGTCCTAGACCCATTTCTTGATTTCCAACATCCATTTATTGAAGTCCTAGTCCCATTTTTGATGTTCTACACCCATTTCTTGATGTTCTAATCCCATTTTTGAGCTCCTAGACCCATTTCTTGACGTTCTACACCCATTTCTTGATGTCCTAGACCCATTTTGATGTCCTATACCTATTTCTTGATGCCCTAGTGCTATTACTGACCTCCTAGACCCATTTCTTGAGATCCTAGGGCCATTTCTCCATGTCTTAGACCCATTTTTCGATGTTCTACACCCATTTTTGAGCTCCTAGAGCTATTTCTCCACGTCCAAGACCCATGTTTTGGGTCCTAAACCCCATTTTTTTGTGGTTTTAACCCCATTTTTGGTGTCCTTGTTCCAGCTACTGCTTGCGGGGTGGTGATCGCCACCGGGGACCTCACGGTGATGGGTCCCTAGACCCATTTCTTCATGTCCTACACCCATTTTTGAGCTCCTAGACCCATTTCTTGATGTCCTACACCCATTTTTGAGCTCCTAGACCCATTTCTTGATGTCCTACACCCATTTCTTGATGTCCTACACCCATTTTTGAGCTCCTAGAACTATTTCTCCACGTCCAAGACCCATGTTTTGGGTCCTAAACCCCATTTTTTTGTCTCTTAAACCCCATTTTTGGTGCCCTTGTTCCAGGCACTGCTCGCGGAGTGGTGATCGCCACCGGAGACCGCACGGTGATGGGTTCCTAGACCCATTTCTTCATGTCCTACACCCATTTTTGAGCTCCTACACCCATTTCTTGATGTCCTACACCCATTTTTGAGCTTGTAGACCCATTTCTTGATGTCCTACACCCATTTCTTGATGTCCTAATCCCATTTTTGAGTTCCTAGCCCCATTTCTCCATGTCCAAGACCCATTTTTTGGCTCCCAAACCCCATTTTTGGTTGTTCTAAGCCCATTTTTGGTGCCCTTGTTCCAGCTACTGCTCGCGGGGTGGTGATCGCCACCGGGGACCGCACGGTGATGGGTTCCTAGACCCATTTCTTCATGTCCTACACCCATTTTTGAGCTCCTAGACCCATTTCTTGATGTCCTACACCCATTTTTGAGCTCCTAGACCCATTTCTTCATGTCCTACACCCATTTCTTGATGCCCTAATCCCATTTTTGAGCTCCTAGACCCATTTCTCCATGTCCAAGACCCATGTTTTGGGTCCTAAACCCCATTTTTGGTTGTTTTAACCCCATTTTTGGTGCCCTTGTTCCAGGCACTGCTCGCGGGGTGGTGATCGCCACTGGGGACCGCACGGTAATGGGTTCCTAGACCCATTTCTTGATGTCCTACACCCATTTTTGAGCTCCTAGACCCATTTCTTGATGTCCTACACCCATTTCTTGATGTCCTAATCCCATTTTTGAGCTCCTAGACCCATTTCTCCATGTCCAAGACCCATTTCTTGATGTCCTAATCCCATTTTTGAGCTCCTAGACCCATTTCTCCATGTCCAAGACCCATTTTTTGGCTCCTAAACCCCATTTTTTGTGGTTTTAACCCCATTTTTGGTGCCCTTGTTCCAGGCACTGCTCGCGGGGTGGTGATCGCCACCGGGGACCGCACGGTGATGGGCCGCATCGCCACGCTGGCATCGGGGCTGGAGGTGGGCAAGACGCCGATCGCGGTGGAGATCGAGCACTTCATCCAGCTCATCACCGGCGTGGCCGTGTTCCTGGGCATCTCCTTCTTCATCCTCTCCCTCATCCTGGGGTACACCTGGCTCGAGGCCGTCATCTTCCTCATCGGCATCATCGTGGCCAACGTGCCCGAGGGGCTGCTGGCCACCGTCACCGTAAGTTGGGGCGGGTACGGGGTGATGTATGGGGTGATGGATGGGGTGCTGGAAGGGGTGATGTATAGGGTGTAGGGGTGATGTATGGGGTGTAGGGGTGATGTATGGGGTGTAGGGGTGATGTATGGGGTGTAGGGATAAAGTATGGAGTGATGTGTGGGGTGATGTATGGAGTGATGTATGGAGTGTAGGGGTAATGTATGGGGTGACATATAGGGTGTAGGCGTGATGTATAGGGTGATGTATGAGGTGATGTATGGGGTGTAGCGGTAATGTATGGGGTGACGTATAGGGTGTAGGCGTGATGTATGGGGTGATGTATGGGGTGTAGGGGTGATGGATGGGGTAATGGATGGGGTGATGTATGAGATGTAGGGGTGATGTATGAGGTGATATATGGGATGATGTATGGGGTGTAGGGGCAATTTATGGGGTGATGTATGGGGTGTAGGGGTAATGTATGGGGTGACGTATAGGGTGTAGGCGTGATGTATGGGGTGATGGATGAGGTGATGGATGGGGTGTAGGGGTGATGGATGGGGGAATGGATGGGATGATGTATGGGGTGTCGGGGTAATTTATGGGGTGATGTATGGGGTGATGTATGGGGTGATGTATGGGGTGTAGGGGTAATGGATGGGATGTAGGTGTGATGGATGGGGTGACATATGGGGTGTAGGGGTGATGTATGGGGTGTTGCATGGGGTGATGTATGGGGTGATGTATGGGGTGATGTATGGGGTGATGTATGGGGTGATGCATGGGGTGATGCATGGGGTGTAGGGGTGATGTATGGGGTGTAGGGATAAAGTATGGAGTGATGTGTGGGGTGATGTATGGTGTGATGTATGGGGTGTAGGGGTAATGTATGGGGTGACATATAGGGTGTAGGCGTGATGTATAGGGTGATGTATGAGGTGATGTATGGGGTGTAGGGGTGATGGATGGGGTGATGGATTGGGTGATGTACAGGATGTAGGGGTGATGTATGAGGTGATATATGGGATGATGTATGGGGTGTAGGGGTAATTTATGGGGTGATGTATGAAGTGATGTATGGGGTGATGTATGGGGTGTAGGGGTAATGTATGGGGTGTAGGTGTGATGGATGGGGTGATGTATAGGGTGTAGGGGTGATGTATGGGGTGATGTATGGGGTGTAGGGGTGATGGATGGGCTGATGGATGGGGTGTAGGCATGATGGATGGGGTGAGGTATGGGGTGTGGGGGTGATGTGTGGGGGTGATGTGTGGGGTGATGTATGGGGTGATGTATGGGGTGATGTATGGGGTGGTGCGTGGGGTGACGTACAGGTAGCAGAGGGTAATATATAGATGTATGGTGTCAACATATGGGTTGTAAGGGGCTATATATGGGGTGATATATGGATCATAGAGGGCAATGTATAGGGCTCAATACATGGGTGCTAGGGTGCAACATATAGATGCATGGGGGCAATATAGGGCATGCAGGGGGTGATATATTCGGTGACAGGTGTAATATATGGGGCGAGGAGGGCAATATATGGGTTGTAAGGGGGGTATAGGGGGTGCAGGGGCGATATATGGGGTGACAGGTGCAATATATGGGGCAAAGGAGGTGACGTATGGGGTGTAACAGGTAATGTATGGGCGTATAGGGGCAATATATGGGGTGCTAGGGGAATATGTGGGGTTCAGGATCCATATATGGGGAGTCTGGGTCCAGTATCGGGGTGCCATAGGTGCTCCATACACCCCATAGGGACCCCATGCCCAGCATAGGGCTGCAGCCTGACTTTGGAAGCTAAGCAGGGTCGGCCCCGGTCAGCACTTGGATGGGAGACCTTTGTTGACCAGAGGGTTCTGGGTTCGAATCCCCCCATGCATCACCCATACCGGAGGGTCCCATGGGTGCTGTGTGACCCCCCCCCCCCCCATAGGTGTGCTTGACGCTGACAGCCAAGCGCATGGCACGCAAGAACTGCTTGGTGAAGAACCTGGAGGCGGTGGAGACCTTGGGCTCCACGTCCACCATCTGCTCTGACAAGACCGGGACCCTCACCCAAAACCGTATGACCGTGGCCCATATGTGGTTCGACAACCAGATCCATGAGGCCGACACCACCGAGGACCAGTCCGGTGCGTGATGGGGGGTGATGGGGGCCGGCTATTAGATGGTGGTTGGGGTCTATTGGGGGGTCTTTGGTATCTGTTGGGCACCTCTGGGGGGGCTCTATGGGGTCTATATGGGGTCTATGAGGTGTTTATTGGGGTCTATGGGGTCTTTCTGGGGTCTATGGGGGGTCTATGGAGGGTTCGTTGGGGTGTCTACGGGGGTCTATTGACATCTATGGGGTCTCTATGGCATCTCTATTGATGTCCATGAGGTCTCTGTTGACATCTATGGGGTCTCTATGGCATCTCTGTTGACGTCTATGGGGTCTCTATGGTGTCTCTGTTGATGTCCATGAGGTCTCTGTTGACGTCTATGGGGTCTCTATGGCGTCTCTGTTGACGTCTATGGGGTCTCTATGGCGTCTCTGTTGACATCTATGGGGTCTTTATGGCATCTCTGTTGACATCTATGGGGTCTCTATGGCATCTCTGTTGATGTCTATGGGGTGTCTGTTGACATCTATGGGGTCTCTATGGCGTCTCTATTGATGTCTATGGGGTCTCTATGGCGTCTCTGTTGACGTCTATGGGGTCTCTATGGCGTCTCTGACGTCTATGGGGTCTCTATGGTGTCTCTGTTGACATCTATGGGGTCTCTATGGTGTCTCTGTTGACGTCTATGGGGTCTCTATGGCGTCTCTGTTGACGTCTATGGGGTCTCTATGGCGTCTCTGTTGACGTCTATGGGGTCTCTATGGCGTCTCTGTTGACGTCTATGGGGTCTCTATGGCGTCTCTGTTGACGTCTATGGGGTCTCTATGGCGTCTCTGTTGACGTCTATGGGGTCTCTATGGTGTCTCTGTTGACATCTATGGGGTCTCTATGGTGTCTGTTGACATCTATGGGGTCTCTATGGTGTCTCTGTTGACGTCTATGGGGTCTCTATGGCGTCTCTGACGTCTATGGGGTCTCTATGGCATCTCTATTGACGTCTATGGGGTCTCTATGGCATCTCTGTTGACGTCTATGGGGTCTCTATGGCATCTCTGTTGACGTCTATGGGGTCTCTATGGCATCTCTGTTGACGTCTATGGGGTCTCTATGGCATCTCTGTTGACATCTATGGGGTCTCTATGGTGTCTCTGTTGACGTCTATGGGGTCTCCATGGCATCTCTGTTGATGTCTATGGGGTCTCTATTGATGTCTATGGGGGGTCTATGAGGTCTCTCTGGGGTCTATGGGGTCTCTCTGAGGTCTATGGGAGGTCTATTGCAGGTCTATGGGGTGTCTATGGGGTCTCTCTGTGGCCTGTTTGGGGTCTATTGGTGTCTATGGCATCTCTATGGGCATCTATTGGGGTCTCTACGGCATCTCCATTGATGTCTATGAGGTCTCTATAGGGTCTCTATAGGGTCTCTGTTGATGTCTATGGGGTCTCTATTGATGCCTATGAGGTGTCTATAGGGTCTCTATGGGGTCTCTATTGATGTCTATGGGGTCTCTGATGTCTAGGGGGGCTCTGTTGATGTCTGTGGGTCTCTAGTGGATGTCTATGGAGTCTCTAGTGACATCTTTGAGGTCTCTTGATGTCTATGGGTCCCTATAGGGTCCCTATGGTGTCTCTATTGATGTCTATGGGGGGTCTATTGGTATGTAAGGAGTCTCTATTGACATCTATAGGGTCTCTATAGGGTGTCTATGGGGTCTCTATTGGTGTCTATGGGGTCTGTATAGGATCTCTATTGGGTGTCTATAGGGTCTCTATGGGTCTCTATTGACCTCTATGAGGTCTCTGCTGGTTATGGTGTCTCTATAGGGTCTCTATGCGGTTTCTATGTGTCTCTATGGGTCTCTATGGGTCTCTATGGGTCTCTATGGGTCTCTATGGGTCTCTATGGGTCTCTATAGGGTCTCTATGGGCCTGACCCCCCTATGTCTCCCCCCAGGCACCGCCTTTGACAAGAGCTCAGCCACATGGGTGGCTCTGTCCCACATCGCGGGGCTCTGCAACCGCGCCGTCTTCAAGGGGGGGCAGGAGAACGTCCCCATCCTCAAGGTAACAATGGGGGGCAATGGGGGTAATGGAGACAATGGGGTCAATGGGGACAATGGGGACCATGGGGTTGATGGGGGTAATGAGGTCAATAGGGGTAATGAGGTCAATGGGGACAATGGGGTCAATGGGGACAATGGGGGTAATGGGGTCAATGGGGACATTGGGGGCAAAGGGGGGCAATGGAAGCAACGGGGTCAACGGGGGCAATGGGGACAATGGGGTCAATGGGGGACAATGGAAGCAATGGGGTCAATGAGAGCAATGGGGTCAATGGGGACAATGGTGTCAATGGGGGTCAATGGGGTCAAGGGGTGCAATGAGGTCAATGGGGCCAGTAGGTACAACGGGGTCAATGGTGGTCAATGGCTGACAGTGGTGTCAATGGGGTCAATGGGTACAATGGGGGACAATGGGGTCAATGGGGGTGCAATGGGGTCAATGGGGCCAATGGGTACAATGGGGTCAATGGTGGTCAATGGCTGACAGTGGTGTCAATGGGGCCAATGGGTACAATGGGGTCAATGGGGGACAATGGGGTCAATGGGACAATGGAAGCAATGGGGTCAATGGGGACAAGAGGGCCAATGGGGGTCAATGGGGCCAATGGTGATCAATGGGGCCAATGGTGGTCAATGGGGTCAATGGTGGTCAATGGGGGTTAATGGGGCCAATGGGGGTCAATGGAAGCAATGGGGGTCAATGGGGCCAGTGGTGGTCAATGGGGCCAATGGTGGTCAATGGTCGTCAATGGGACCAATGGTGGTCAATGGGGCCAATGGTGATCAATGGGGCTCAATGGGGCCAATGGTGGTCAATGGGGCCAATGGTGATCAATGGGGCTCAATGGTGGTCAATGGGTGACAATGGGGCCAATGGTGGTCAATGGGGCCAATGGTGGTCAATGGGGCTCAATGGGGCCAATGGTGATCAATGGTGGTCAATGGGGCCAATGGTGATCAATGGGGCCATGGGGTCCCCCCTCATCCCGTTGCATCCATCCCCGTTCCCAGCGGGACGTGGCCGGGGACGCCTCGGAGTCGGCGCTGCTCAAGTGCATCGAGCTCTCGTCCGGCTCCGTCAAGCTCATGCGGGAGCGCAACAAGAAAGTGGCCGAGATCCCCTTCAACTCCACCAACAAGTACCAGGTACCCAATGGGAGGCGCCCTATATCCAATGGGAGACACCCTAAATACAATGGGAGGCACCCCACATCCAATGGGAAACACCCTAAATACAATGGGATACATCCCACATCCAATGGGAGACAACCTAAATACAATGGGAGACATCCCACATCCAATGGGAGACAACCTAAATACAATGGGAGACATCCCACATCCAATGGGAGACACCCTAAATACAATGGGAGGCACCACACATCCAATGAGAGGCACCCCACATCCTGTGGGAGGCACCCCACATCCAATGGGAGACAGCCTAAATACAATGGGAGGCACCACACATCCAATGGGAAACAACCTAAATACAATGGGAGGCACCCCACATCCTGTGGGAGACACCCCACATCCAATGGGAAACAACCTAAATACAATGGGAGGCACCCCACATCCAATGGGAGGTGCCCCACATCCTGTGGTAGGCACCCCACATCCAATGGGAGACAACCTAAATACAATGGGAGACACCCCATCCAATGGGAGGCACCCAACATCCAATGGGAAACACCCTATATCCAATGGGAGACACCCTAAATACAATGGGATACATCCCACATCCAATGGGAGACAACCTAAATATAATGGGAGGCACCCCACATCCAAT
Source organism: Pezoporus occidentalis (assembly GCF_034315485.1). NCBI lineage: Eukaryota > Metazoa > Chordata > Aves > Psittaciformes > Psittacidae > Pezoporus > Pezoporus occidentalis. Next base: position 31,553 of record NW_026916140.1, read on the forward strand.
GGGAGACAACCTAAATACAATGGGAGGCACCCCACATCCAATGGGAGACAACCTAAATACAATGGGAGGCACCCCACATCCTGTGGGAGACACCCCACATCCAATGGGAGACAACCTAAATACAATGGGAGGCACCCCACATCCGATGGGAGACACCCTAAATACAATGGGAGACACCCCACATCCAATGGGAAACACCTTAAATACAATGGGATACATCCCACATCCAATGGGAGACAACCTAAATACAATGGGAGGCACCCCACATCCAATGGGAGACAACCTAAATACAATGGGAGGCACCCCACATCCAATGGGAGACAACCTAAATACAATGGGAGGCACCCCACATCCCATGGGAGACACCCCAAATCCAATGGGAGGCACACTATATCCAATGGGAGACACCCTAAATACAATGGGAGACATCCCACATCCCATGGGAGACACCCCACATCCAGTGGGAGACATCCCACGTCCAATGGGAGACACCCTAAATACAATGGGAGGCACCCCACATCCCATGGGAGACTCCCCATCCCCATTCCCCCCCATCCCCATATCCCCCCATCCCATTCCCATTCCCCCTTATCCCCATATCCCCCCATCCCCATTCCCATTCCTCCCCCATCCCCATATCCCCCCATTCCCATTCCCCCCATCCCCATATCCCCCCATTCCCATCCCCATTCCTCCCCCATCCCCATATCCCCCCAACCCCATTCCCATTCCAGCCTATCCCCATATCCCCCCATTCCCATTCCCCCCTATCCCCATATCCCCCCATCCCCATTCCCCCCATCCCCATTCCCATTCCACCCCCCCCCATTCCCAGCCCCTAAAACCCCCTCAATATCCCTCTCCATCACCCCCTATAGCTATAACTCTGTATGTGGGGCAGGCTCACCCCTTGGCCCCATAGATCCCCTCTACGTCACCCCACAGCTCTCCATCCACGAGACCGAGGACCCCAATGACAACCGGTACCTGTTGGTGATGAAGGGGGCACCGGAACGCATCCTGGATCGGTGTTCCACGATCCTGCTCCAGGGCAAGGAGCAACCCTTGGATGAGGAGATGAAGGAAGCCTTCCAGAACGCATACCTGGAGCTTGGGGGGCTCGGGGAGAGGGTCCTGGGTAAGGGGGCAGAGGGGGGATATAGGGTGATAGGGATATAGGGGGATATAGGGGGATATAGGGATAGGGATGCAAGGAGCATCCCTTGGATGAGGAGATGAAGGAAGGGATATAGGGATGGGTGTAAGGGGGCGGAGGGGGGATATAGGGGGATATAGGGGGATATAGGGGGATATAGGGATGGGGACGCAAGGAGCATCCCTTGGATGAGGAGATGAAGGGATAAAGCATACCTGGATGGGGATATAGGGGGATAGGGACATAGGGATGGGGATAAGGGGGATATAGGGATGGGGGTATGGGGATATAGGGGGATATAGGGGGATATAGGGACAGGGATGTAGGGATGGGGATATAGGGATTGGGATATAGGGGTGGGGGGTAGAGGGATGGGGATATAGGGGGATAGAGGGATAGAGGAGGATAGGGATGGGGATAGAGGGATGGGGATATAGGGATGGGGATATAGGGATGGGGGTATAGGGGGGTATAGGGATGGGGATATAGGGATGGAGATATAGGGGGATATAGGGATGGGGATATAGGGATGGGGTTATAGGGGGGATATAGGGATGGGGGTAGAGGGATAGGGATATAGGGATGGGGATATAGGGGGATATAGGGATGGGGGTATAGGGATGGAGATATAGGGGGATATAGGGATGGGGATAGAGGGGGGTATAGGGATGGGGGTATAGGGGGGATATAGGGATGAGGGTATAGGGATGGGTATCTAGGAATGGGGCTATAGGGGGATATAGGGATGGAGATATAGGTGGACATAGAGGGTGAGGATGGGGATATAGGGGGAGATATCCCTATAGGATGAGATGGGAATGGGGCTCGGGGGGGGATATAGGGGGATACGGGCATCCCTGGGGGGCTGAGGATGGGATATGGGGTCCCTGAGGTCCTTGGGATATGGGGCTACGGAAGTGCAGAGGGGCTGAAAGGGATCTATAGGGCTACAAAGGGGGGTGTTTTGGGTACAAAAAGGGTGTTTTGGGGTGCAAAGGGAGTATTTTGGGGTATAAAGGGATAAGTTTGGGTACAAAGGGTGTATTTTGGGGTAGAAAAGGAGAGTTTGGGGGCACAAAAGGGAGTATTTTGGGGGAGAAAAGGGATGTTTTGGGGTACAAAGGGAGTAATTTGGGGTAGGAAGGGGTAAGTTTGGAGTACAAAGGGTGTATTTTGGGGTAGAAAAGGAGTGTTTTGGGGTACAAAGGGTGTATTTTGGGATAGAAAAGGAGTGTTTTGGAGTAGAAAGGGTATTTTGGGGTAGAAAAGGGGTGTTTTGAGGCCCAAAGGGGTATTTTGGCAGAGAAAAGGGATGTTTTGGGGTACAAAGGGAGATTTTGGGGTATAAAGGGATAAGTTTGGGGTAGAAAGGGAGTATTTTGGGGGAGAAAAGGAGAGTTTGGGGGCACAAAAGGGAGTATTTTGGGGGAGAAAAGGGATGCTTTGGGGTATAAAGGGAGTAATTTGGGGTAGAAAGGGGTAAGTTTGGGGTACAAAGGGCATATTTTGGGGTAGAAAAGGAGTGTTTTGGGGTACAAAGGGTGTATTTTGGGATAGAAAAGGAGTGTTTTGGAGTAGAAAGGGTATTTTGGGGTAGAAAAGGGGTGTTTTGAGGCCCAAAGGGGTATTTTGGCAGAGAAAAGGGATGTTTTGGGGTACAAAGGGAGATTTTGGGGTATAAAGGGATAAGTTTGGGGTACAAAGGGTGTATTTTGGGGCAGAAAAGGAGAGTTTGGGGGCACAAAAGGGAGTATTTTGGGGGAGAAAAGGGATGTTTTGGGGTAGAAAGGGAGTATTTTGGGGTCGAAAAGGGGTGTTTCAGGGCACAAAAGGGGTATTTTGGGGTATAAAGGTAGTATTTTGGGGTAGAAAGGGGTAAGTTTGGGGTACAAAGGGCATATTTTGGGGTAGAAAAGTTGTGTTTTGGGGTACAAAGGGAGTATTTTGGGGTAGAAAAGGGGTGTTTTGGAGTAGAAAGGGAGTATTTTGGGTACAAAAAGGGTGTTTTGGGGTGCAAAGGGAGTATTTTGGGGCACAAAAAGGGTGTTTTGGGGTGCAAAGGGAGTATTTTGGGTACAAAAAGGGTGTTTTGGGGTGCAAAGGGAGTATTTTGGGTACAAAAAGGGTGTTTTGGGGTCTAAAGGGAGTATTTTGGGTCCAAAAAGGGTGTTTTGGGGAGCAAAGGGAGTATTTGGGGTACAAAAAGGGTGTTTTGGGGGGCAAAGGGAGTATTTTGGGTACAAAAAGGGTGTTTTGGGGGGCAAAGGGAGTATTTTGGGGTACAAAAAGGGTGTTTTGGGGGGCAAAGGGAGTATTTTGGGTACAAAAAGGGTGTTTTGGGGTGCAAAGGGTGTATTTTGGGTACAAAAAGGGTGTTTTGGGGGGCAAAGGGTGTATTTTGGGTACAAAAAGGGTGTTTTGGGGGGCAAAGGGAGTATTTTGGGGCACAAAAAGGGTGTTTTGGGGTGCAAAGGGTGTATTTTGGGTACAAAAAGGGTGTTTTGGGGTGCAAAGGGTGTATTTTGGGTACAAAAAGGGTGTTTTGGGGTGCAAAGGGTGTATTTTGGGTACAAAAAGGGTGTTTTGGGGGGCAAAGGGAGTATTTTGGGGTACAAAAAGGGTGTTTTGGGGGGCAAAGGGAGTATTTTGGGGTACAAAAAGGGTGTTTTGGGGTGCAAAGGGTGTATTTTGGGTACAAAAAGGGTGTTTTGGGGGGCAAAGGGTGTATTTTGGGTACAAAAAGGGTGTTTTGGGGTCTAAAGGGAGTATTTTGGGTCCCAAAAGGGTGTTTTGGGGGGCAAAGGGAGTATTTTGGGGTACAAAAAGGGTGTTTTGGGGGGCAAAGGGAGTATTTTGGGGCACAAAAAGGGTGTTTTGGGGGGCAAAGGGAGTATTTTGGGTACAAAAAGGGTGTTTTGGGGTGCAAAGGGAGTATTTTGGGGCACAAAAAGGGTGTTTTGGGGGGCAAAGGGAGTATTTTGGGTACAAAAAGGGTATTTTGGGGGGCAAAGGGTGTATTTGGGGCACAAAAAGGGTGTTTTGGGGTGCAAAGGGAGCATTTTGGGTACAAAAAGGGTGTTTTGGGGTGCAAAGGGAGTACTTTGGTGCACAAAAAGGGTGTTTTGGGGTGCAAAGGGAGTATTTTGGGTACAAAAAAGGGTGTTTTGGGGTGTAAAGGGAGTATTTTGGGGCACAAAAAGGGTATTTTGGGGTGCAAAGTGTGTATTTTGGGGCACAAAAAGGGTGTTTTGGGGGGCAAAGGGAGTATTTTGGGTACAAAAAGGGTATTTTGGGGGGCAAAGGGAGTATTTTGGGTACAAAAAGGGTGTTTTGGGGTGCAAAGGGAGTATTTTGGGTACAAAAAGGGTGTTTTGGGGGGCAAAGGGAGTATTTTGGGTCCAAAAAGGGTGTTTTGGGGTGCAAGGGGAGTATTTTGGGTACAAAAAAGGGTATTTTGGGGTGCAAAGGAGTATTTTCGGTACAAAAAGGGTGTTTTGGGGTGCAAAGGGAGTATTTTGGGTACAAAAAGGGTGTTTTGGGGTGCAAAGGGAGCATTTTGGGTACAAAAAGGGTGTTTTGGGGTGCAAAGGGAGTACTTTGGTGCACAAAAAGGGTGTTTTGGGGTGCAAAGGGAGTATTTTGGGTACAAAAAAGGGGGTTTTGGGGTGTAAAGGGAGTATTTTGGGGCACAAAAAGGGTATTTTGGGGTGCAAAGTGTGTATTTTGGGGCACAAAAAGGGTGTTTTGGGGGGCAAAGGGAGTATTTTGGGTACAAAAAGGGTATTTTGGGGGGCAAAGGGAGTATTTTGGGTACAAAAAGGGTGTTTTGGGGTGCAAAGGGAGTATTTTGGGTACAAAAAGGGTGTTTTGGGGGGCAAAGGGAGTATTTTGGGTACAAAAAGGGTGTTTTGGGGTGCAAAGGGAGTATTTTGGGTACAAAAAGGGTGTTTTGGGGGGCAAAGGGTGTATTTTGGGGTACAAAAAGGGTGTTTTGGGGTAGAAAAGGGGTAGAAAAGGGTAAGTTTGGGGTGCAAAAGTGGTGTTTTGGGGCACAAAAGGGGGTGTTTGGGGCTGCAAAAGGGGGGTTGGCACAAAAAGGGGTGGTTTTGGGGTACAAATGGGGTGTTTTGGGGGTATAAATGGGGTGTTTTGGGCACAAAAGGGGGTGTTTTGGGCACAAAAGGGGGTGTTTTGTTGTAGAAAAGGGGTATTTTTGGGTACAAAATGGGTGTTTTGGGGCACAAATGGGGTATTTGGGGGGAGAAACGGGTAATTTTGGGGTACAAAGGGAGTAGTTTGGGGCACAAAAGGGGTGTTTGGTGCCGAAAAGGTGTATTTTGGGGTAAAAATGGGTATTTTGGGGTACAAAAGTGATATTTTGTGGTACAAAGGGAGTATTTTGGGGGACAAAAGGAGTATTTTGAGGCATAAAAGGGTTTTTGGGGTACAAAAGGGGTATTTTGAGGTACAAAAGGGGTGTTTTGGAGTTCAAAAGGGGTGTTTTGGGGTATAAAAGGTATTTTGGGGTGCAAAAGAGGTGGTTTGGGGTACAAAGGGCGTATTTTGGGGGAGAAAAGGAGTATTTTGGGTCACAAAAGGAGTATTTGAAAGTAGAAAGGGGTAAGTTTGGGGTACAAAGGGAGTGTTTTGGGGTACAAAAGAAGTGTTTTGGGGTAGAAAGGGGTAAGTTTGGGGTACAAAAAGTGTATTTTGGGGTACAAAGGGAGTATTTTGGGGTAAAAATGGGTATTTTGGGGTATAAAAGTGGTATTTTAGGTTACAAAGGTAGTATTTGGGGGCAGAAAAGGGGTGGTTTGGGGTTCAAAGGGAGTATTTTGGGGTAGAAAAGGGATGTTTTGGGGTACAAATGAAGTATTTTGGGTTAGAAAAGAGGTGTTTTGGGGCACAAAGGGGTATTTTTGGGTAGAAAAGGGGTGTTTTGGGGCACAAAAGAGGTATTTTGGGGCAGAAAAGGGGTGTTTTGGGGCACAAAAGAGGTATTTTGGGGTAGAAAAGGAGTGTTTTGGGGTAGAAAAGGAGTATGTTGGAGCACAAAAGGGGTATTTTGGGGTAGAAAAGGAGTGTTTTGGGGTACAAAGGGAGTATTTTGGGGTAGAAAAGGGGTGTTTTGGTGCACAAAAGGGGTATTTTGGGGGAGAAAAGGGGTATTTTGGGGTACAAAAGGGAGTATTTTGGGATAGAAAAGGAGTGTTTTGGAGCACAAAAGGGAGTATTTTGGGGGAGAAAAGGGATGTTTTGGGGTACAAAAGGGAGTATTTTGGGGTAGAAAAGGAGTGTTTTGGGGTACAAAGGGCGTATTTTGGGGTAGAAAAGGGGTGTTTTGGGGCACAAAAGGGAGTATTTTGGGGTAGAAAAGGAGTGTTTTGGGGTACAAAGGGCGTATTTTGGGGTAGAAAAGGGGTGTTTTGGGGCACAAAAGTTGTATTTTGGGGTAGAAAATGGATGTTTTGGGGTACAAAGGGAGTATTTTGGGGTAGACAAGGAGTGTTTTGGGGTAGAAAAGGGCGTATTTTGGGGTAGAAAAGGGGTGTTTTGGGGTACAAAGGGCATATTTTGGGGTAGAAAAGGAGTGTTTTGGGGTACAAAGGGTGTATTTTGGGATAGAAAAGGAGTGTTTTCGAGTAGAAAGGGAGTATTTTGGGGTAGAAAAGGGGTGTTTTGGGGCACAAAAGGGAGTATTTTGGGGGAGAAAAGGGATGTTTTGGGGTACAAAAGGGAGTATTTTGGGGTAGAAAAGGAGTGTTTTGGGGTACAAAGGGCGTATTTTGGGGTAGAAAAGGGGTGTTTTGGGGCACAAAAGGGAGTATTTTGGGGTAGAAAAGGAGTGTTTTGGAGTAAAAAGGGAGCATTTTGGGGTAGAAAAGGAGTGTTTTGGGGTACAAAAGGGGTATTTTGGCAGAGAAAAGGGATGTTTTGGGGTATAAAGGAAGTATTTTGGGGTAGAAAGTGAGTATTTTGGGGTAGAAAAGGAGTGTTTTGGGGTACAAAAGGAATATTTTGGGGTAGAAAAGTGGTGCTTTGGAGTAAAAAGGGAGCATTTTGGGGTAGAAAAGGTGTGTTTTGGGGTACAAGGGAGTATTTTGGGGTAGAAAAGTGGTGTTTTGGAGTAAAAAGGGAGCATTTTGGGGTAGAAAAGGAGTGTTTTGGGGCACAAAAGGGGTATTTTAGGGTAGAAAATGGGTGTTTTGGGGTACAAGGGAAGTATTTTGGGGTAGAAGGGTAAGTTTGGTGTATAAAGGGAGTGTTTTGGGGTAGAAAAGGGGTGTTTTGGAGTAAAAAGGGAGCATTTTGGGGTAGAAAAGGAGTGTTTTGGGGTACAAAAGGGGTATTTTGGGGTAGAAAAGTGGTGTTTTGGAGTAAAAAGGGAGCATTTTGGGGTAGAAAAGGTGTGTTTTGGGGCACGAAAGTGGTATTTTGGCAGAGAAAAGGGATGTTTTGGGGTATAAAGGGAGTATTTTGGGGTAGAAAGGGGTAAGTTTGGGGTAGAAAGGGAGTATTTTGGGTAGAAAAGGAGTGTTTTGGGGTACAAAAGGAGTATTTTGGGGTAGAAAAGTGGTGTTTTGTAGTAAAAAGGGAGCATTTTGGGGTAGAAAAGGTGCGTTTTGGGGTACAAAAGAGGTATTTTAGGGTAGAAAAGTGGTTTTTTGGGGTACAAAAGGGGTATTTTAGGGTAGAAAAGGAGTGTTTTGGGGTACAAAGGGAGTATTTTGGGGTAGAAAAGGGGTGTTTTGGAGTAAAAAGGGAGCATTTTGGGGTAGAAAAGAGGTGTTTTGGGGCACAAAGGGGTATTTTGGAGTAGAAAACGGGTGGTTTGGGGTACAAATGAAGTATTTTGGGGTAGAAAAGTGGTGTTTTGGGGCACAAAAGGGGTATTTTAGGTTAGAAAAAGGGTGTTTTGGGGTTGGGGGGGGGTCTGAGCCTTGTTTCTGCCCCCCAGGTTTCTGCCACTTTTACCTGCCCGAGGACCAGTACCCGAAGGGCTTCGCCTTCGACTGCGACGACGTCAACTTCGCCACCGACAACCTCTGCTTCGTGGGGCTCATGTCCATGATCGACCCCCCCCGTGCCGCCGTACCCGATGCCGTGGGCAAGTGCCGCAGCGCCGGCATCAAGGTGAGACCCGAAACCGGCCGGATTCGGCCCAAAAAGAGCCCAAAAAGAGACCCAAACCCAGCCGAAAATAGCCCCAAAACAGAGGAAAATTGCTCCAAAACTGAGGAAAATTGCTCCAAAACTGAGGAAAATAGCTCCAAAACCAGATGAATTCAACCTGAAAATAGCCCCAAAACAGGAAAAGAGCTGCAAAACAGCTGAATTCAGCCCAAAAAGAGACGCAAACCAGCCAAAAATAGCCCCCAAAAAGAGGAAAATTGCTCCAAAACCAGCTGAATTCAACCCGAAAATAGCCAGAAATAGCCCCAAAACAGGAAAATAGCTGCAAAACAGCCAAATTCAGCCCAAAAAGAGAACCAAACCAGCCAAAAATAGCCCCAAAACAGAGGAAAATAGCTCCAAAACAGCCGAATTCAGCCAAAAAATAGCCTAAAATAGCCCCCAAACAGGAAAACAGATGCAAAACAGCTAAATTCAGCCCAAAAAGAGACCCAAAACAGCCGAAAATAGCCCCAAAACAGAGGAAAATTGCTCCAAAAATGCCGAATTCAGCCCGAAAATAGCCGAAAATAGCCCCAGAGGAGAATAGTCCCAAAGCTGAATTCAGCCCCAAAAGAGACCCAAAACAACCAAAAATAGCCCCAAAACGGAATTCAGCCCCAAAAGGGGAAAAGCAAAACAGACCCAAAGACAAACCAAAAATAGCCCCAAAACAGAGGAAAACAAAACTGAGGAAAATAGCCGAAAATCGCCCCAAAAGGGGATAATAGCTGCAAAACAGCTGAATTCAGCCCAAAAAGAGACCCAAACCAGTGGAAAATAGCCCCCAAACAGAGGAAAATTGCTCCAAAACTGAGGAAAATAGCTCCAAAACCAGCTGAATTCAACCCGAAAATAGCCCCAAAACAGGAAAATAGCTGCAAAACAGCTGAATTCAGCCCAAAAAGAGACCCAAACCAGTGGAAAATAGCCCCAAAACAGAGGAAAAACAAAACAAAAAAGCCGACTTCAGCCAGAAAATAGCCAGAGGAAATAGCCCCCAAAGAGGAAAATCCAAAAATGGAATTCGCAAAACAGCCGAAAATAGCCCAAAAAAGAGACCAAAACAGAACAGCCCAAAATAGCCTCAAAACAGAGGAAAATGCTCCAAAACCAGAAAAGGAAAATAGCCCCAAAACAGAATAATTCAAAACAGCTGAAAATAGCCCAAAACAGAGACCCGAAAATAGCCCCAAAACAGGAAAATTCTGCAAAACAGCCGAATTCAGCCCAAAAAGAGACCCAAACCAGCCAAAAATAGCCCAAAAAGAGATTCAGCCCCAAAAGAGACCCAAACCAGCCAAAAATAGCCCCAAAAAACCGAAAATAGCTCCAAAACAGGAAAATAGCTGCAAAACAAAATAGCCCAAACCAGTGGAAAATAGCCCCAAAACAGAGAAGAAAATAGCCAAAAAAAATAGCCCCAAAAAAGGGGAAAATAGCTGCAAAACAGCTGAATTCAGCCCAAAAAGAGACCCAAACCAGCCAAAAATAGCCCCAAAACAGAGGAAAATTGCTCCAAAACTGAGGAAAATAGCTCCAAAACCAGATGAATTCAACCTGAAAATAGCCCCAAAACAGGAAAAGAGCTGCAAAACAGATTAATTCAGCCCAAAAAGAGACCCAAACCAGCCGAAAATAGCCCCAAAACAGAGGAAAATTGCTCCAAAACTGAGGAAAATAGCTCCAAAACCAGCTGAATTTAACCCGAAAATAGCCCCAAAACAGGAAAATAGCTGCAAAACAGCTGAATTCAGCCCAAAAAGAGACCCAAACCAGAGGAAAATACCCCCAAAACAGAGGAAAAACAAAACAAAAAAGCCGAATTCAGCCAGAAAATAGCCAGAAATAGCCCCCAAATAGGAAAATAGGCGCAAAACAGCCGAATTCAGCCCAAAAAGAGACCCAGAACAGCCCAAAATAGCCTCAAAACAGAGGAAAATAGCTCCAAAAATGCCGAATTCAGCCCGAAAATAGCCGAAAATAGCCCCAAACAGAGGAGAATAGCCCCAAAACAGCGGAATTCAGCCCCAAAAGAGGCCCAAAACAACCAAAAATAGCCCCAAAACTGAGGAAAATAGCCGAAAATCGCCCCAAAAGGGGATAATAGCTGCAAAACAGCTGAATTCAGACCAGAAAGAGACCCAAAACAGCCGAAAATAGCCCCAAAACAGAGGAAAATTGCTCCAAAACTGAGGAAAATAGCTCCAAAACCAGATGAATTCAACCCGAAAATAGCCCCAAAACAGGAAAATAGCTGCAAAACAGCCGAATTCAGCCCAAAAAGAGACCCAAACCAGCCAAAAATAACCCCAAAACAGAGGAAAATAGCTCCAAAACAGCCGAATTCAGCCAAAAAATAGCCGAAAATAGCCCCAAACAGAGGAGAATAGCCCCAAAACAGCAGAATTCAGCCCCAAAAGAGACCCAAAACAACCAAAAATAGCCCCAAAACTGAGGAAAATAGCCGAAAATCGCCCCAAAAGGGGATAATAGCTGCAAAACAGCTAAATTCAGACTAGAAACAGACCCAAAACAGTGGAAAATAGCCCCAAAACTGAGGAAAATAGCTCCAAAACAGCCGAATTCAGCCCAAAAAGAGACCCAAAACAGCCAAAAATAGCCCCAAAGCCGAGGAAAATTGCTCAAAAAAAAGCAGAATTCAGCCCCAAAATAGCCGAAAATAGCCCCAAACAGAGGAAAATAGCTCCAAAAGAGCCGAATTCAGTCCCAAAACAGCTGAATTCAGCCCCAAATCCTCCCCAAACCACTCAAATCACCCAAATCCCCCCAACTCCCCCCAAAATCACCCCAAATCCCCCAAAATCTCCCACCCCCAAATCACCCAACTCCCCCCAAAATCAACTAAATCCCCCAAAATCACCCTAAATCACCCCCAAACCACCCCAAATCCCCCCAAAACCAATTTCCCCTCAAATCACGCCAAATCACCCCAATCCTCCCCAAACCACTAAAATCCCCCCAAAATCACCCGAATCACCCCAAATCCACCCAAATCCCCCCAAATCCCCCAAAATCACCCCAAAATCACCCAAATTCCCCCAAATCACCCCCAAATCACCCAAATCCCCGCAAATCACCCCAAAATCACCCAAATCACGCCAAAATCCCCCTAAATCACCCAAATCACCCCAAAATCACCTGAATCCCCCAAAATCCCCGAATCCCCCAAAAAATCCCCCCGAAATCACCCAAATCCCCCCAATTTCCCCAAATCACCCCAAATCACCCCCAAATCCCCCAAAATCACCCAAATCCCCCAGAAAATCCCCCAAAATCCCCCAAAATCCCCCCAAATCCCCCAAAATCACCCAAATCCCCCAGAAAATCCCCCAAAATCCCCCCAAATCACCCATATCACCCCAAATCCCCACAAATCCCCCCAAATTCCCACAAATCCCCCCAAATCCCCGCCAAATCACTCAAAATCCCCCCAAATCACCCCAACCCCCCCCCCAAGTCCCCCAAATCCCCCCAAAATCCCCCCCAATCCCCCCAAATCCCCCAAAATTAACCAATTCCCCCAAAAATCGCCCAAAATCCCCCCAAAATCACCCAAATCCCCCCCAATCCCCCAAATACCCCCAAATCCCCCCAAATCCCCCCCAAATCCACCCAAAATCCCCCCAAATCCCCACAAAATCACCCAAAATTAACCAAATCCCCCAAATCTCCCCAAATCCCCCAAAATCCCCCCAAATCCCCCAAAATCCCCCAATCCCCCCCCGAATCACCAAAATCCTGCCCAAATCCCCCCAAATCCCCCTTAAATCCCCCCAAACCCCCTTAAATCCCCCCAAATCCCCCTTAAATCCCCCAAATCCCCCCAAATCCCCCGAAAATCACCCAAATCCCCCAAAATCCCCCCAAACCCCCCCAAAATCCCCCCAAAATCCCCCCAAAATCACCGAAATCCCCCCAAAATCACCCCAAAATCCCCCCAAAACACCCAAATCCCCCCGAAATCCACCCAAAATCCCCCCAAAATCCCCCCAAATCCCCCCAAAATCACCCAAAATTAACCAAATCATCCCAAAATCACCCCACATGCCCCCCCCCGCCCCACAGGTGATCATGGTGACCGGGGACCACCCCATCACGGCCAAGGCCATCGCCAAGGGGGTCGGGATCATCTCGGAGGGCAACGAGACCGTGGAGGACATCGCGGCGCGGCTCAACATCCCCGTCAGCCAGGTCAACCCCCGGTGCGTGCTATGGGGCGCTGTGGGGCGCTGTGGGGCGCTATGGGGCACTGTGGGGCTCTATGGGTGCCATAGGGCAGTATGGGGCTCTATGAGCTGCTGTGGGTGCTATGGGGCTCTATGGGTGCCATAGGGCACTATGGGGCTCTATGGGCTGCTGTGGGTGCTATGGGGTGCTGTGGGGCTCTATGGGCGCCATAGGGCACTATGGGGCGCTATGGGCTGCTGTGGGTGCTATGGGGTGCTATGGGGCTCTATGGGTGCCATAGGGCACTATGGGGCGCTGTGGGTGTTATGGAGCGCTGTGGGTGCTATGGGGTGCTATGGGGCTCTATGGGTGCCATAGGGCACTATGGGGCGCTATGGAGCGCAGTGGGTGCTATGGGGCGCTGTGGGGCTCTATGGGTGCCATAGGGCAGTATGGGGCTCTATGAGTTGCTGTGGGTGCTATGGGGTGCTATAGGGCTCTATGGGCGCCATAGGGCACTATGGGGCTCTATGGGCTGCTGTGGG
>NW_026916141.1:0-31799 GCF_034315485.1 Pezoporus occidentalis
TTTTTTGACACTTTTGGGTTTTTTTGGAGGTTTTTTTTTTTGTTTTTTTTTTATCTAAAAGGAGCGGAAACGGCCTCAAAAAAAGGGGAAAGAAGGGGGAGGGGGAGGGGAAAGGGGAGGGGTCATCGCAGAGGTCACCGGAGGTCAGGAAGGGGGCGTAAGGGCAAGGGTCAACCATAGGTTGGGGGGGGGGGGGGGGCGGAAGTCGCTTAAGGTTAAAGGTCACCCCATATGTAACGGTGGGGTCATTGAAGGTCAAAGGTCACCACAGGGGTAACGAGGGGTGTCAAAGGTCACCCAATAAGTCATAGTGGGGTCATTGAAGGTCAAAGGTCACCACAAAGGTAACGAGGGGTCTTGAAGGTCAAAGGCCACCCCATACAGCATAACGGGGTAATCGAAGGTCAAAGGTCACCAGAGGCAACGAGGGGTCTCGAAGGTCAAAGGTCACCCCATTTGGTCACGGGGGTCCCTAAAGGTCAAAGGTCCCACTGAAAGGCATGTGAGCGGTCATCAAAGGTCAAAGGTCACCACAGAGGTCATGAGGGTCCTTAAAGGCCAAAGGTCAACCCATTTGTGCATGGCCTCGTAAGGTCAAAGGTCACCCAGCAACGGGCTCGCCCAATCGAAGGTCAAAGGTCACCCGGAGATCGCAAAGGTCAAAGGTCACCCCATAGAGCAAGGGGGACTCTGAAGGTCAAAGGCCACCTGTCACGGGCCATAAAGGTCAAAGGTTACCCCATAAGTCATGGGGGGTCATCAGGGCCACACTATAGATCATGTGAGGTCCCTAAAGGTCAAAGGTCACCCACCCCAGTTCACGGGCTTCCCAAAGGTCACCCCATAGGCAACGGGGGTCGTAAAGGTCAAGGGTCACCCTAAGGGTCATGGGGGTTCCTAAAGGTCAAAGGTCACTCTCAAGTGACCTCAGTTGACCCTTCTAACCTCACGTGACCCCATTGTGCCCCCACTGACTCCCATTGACCCCCACTGACTCCCGTTGACCTCCATTGACCCCCATTGACTCCCATTGACCCCCATTGACCCCCGTTGACCCCCATTGACCTCCATTGACCCCCGTTGACCCCCATTGACCTCCATTGACGCCCATTGACCCCCGTTGACCCCCATTGACTCCCATTGACCTCCATTGACTCCCATTGACCTCCATTGACCCCATTGACCATGGTTGACCCCAGTTAACCTCAGGTGACCCCATTGACCACCATTGACCCTCATTGACTCCCATAGACCCCCATTGACCCCGGTTGACCCCCATTGACCCCGGTTGACCCCAGGATGACCCCGGTTGACCCCAGGATGACCCCGGCGTCACAGGAAGTAGTCGGCCACGGGCTTCTTGGCGGGGATGCCGCGCGTCTCCTGCGGCGCCGCCTCGAAGATGATGAACTCCTTCTGCAGGTGCTCGTCCAGCTCCAAGATGGCCGCCACGTTCCCGCACCTGCCAATCACAGGGACCCACTGAGACCCATAGGGACCCCATAGGGACCCATAGAGACCCCATAGGGACCCATAGAGACCCATAGGGACCCATAGAGACCACATAGGGACCCATAGAGACCCCAGAGAGAGATATAGGGACGCCATAGATATCCATACAGACACATAGAGACTCCCAAGAAACACATAGGGACCCATAGAGACCCATACGGACTCTATAAAGACCCATAGAAACCCCATAGAGACCCCATAGAGACCCCATAGGGACCCCACAGAGACCCATTGAGATCCACAGAGACCTCATAGGGACCCATAGAGACCCCAGAGAGACCCAGAGGGGCCCATAGAGACCCACAGAGACCCATAGGGAACCATAGAGACCCCATAGAGACCCATAGAGACCCCATAGGGACCCCACAGAGACCCACTGAGATCCACAGAGACCTCATAGGGACCCATAGAGACCCAGAGGGGCCCATAGAGACCCACAGAGACCCATAGGGAACCATAGAGACCCCATAGAGACCCCATAAAGAGCTATTGAGACCCACAGAGACCCCATAGAGACCCATACGGACCCATGGAGACCCCATGAAGAGCTATTGAGACCCATAGAGACCCCATAGAGAACCCCACCAATTGAGACCCATAGACTCCATAAAGACCAATAGAGCCCCACAGAGCCCTTAGCGTGTCCTTAGCATGCTGCTAATGCGTCCTTAGCATGTTAGTATGTCCTTAGCATGTCCTTAGCATGTCCCTAACTATGGAACCAATGGATGTCTATATGTGTTATCACCCCCTTAGCGTGTCATTATCACCCCTTAGCATGTCCTTAGCGTGTCCTTAGCATGTCCACGCATCCTTAGCTACAGAATGCTTGGATGTCTATGTCATTATCCCCCTTAGCATGTTATTAACCCCCTTAGCGTGTCCTTAGCGTGTCTCTATCCCCCCTTAGCATGTCCTTAGCCTGTCGCTATCCCCCTTAGCGTGTCCTTAGCGTGTCCTTAGCATGTCCTTAGCATGTCCATCCATTTTTAGCTATAGAATCCTTGGATATCTATGTCGTTATCCCCCCTTATCGTGTCTCTATCCCCCCTTAGCATGTCCTTAGCCTGTCGCTATCCCCCTTAGCGTGTCCTTAGCATGTCCTTAGCATGTCTATCCATTTTTAGCTATAGAATCCTTGGATATCTATGTCTTTATCCCCCCTTATCGTGTCTCTATCCCCCCTTAGCATGTCCTTGGCGTGTCGCTATCCCCCTTAGCGTGTCCTTAGCGTGTCCTTAGCGTGTCCATCCATTTTTAGCTATAGAATCCTTGGATATCTATGTCTTTATCCCCCCTTATCATGTCTCTATCCCCCCTTAGCGTGTCCTTAGCCTGTCGCTATCCCCCTTAGCGTGTCCTTAGAGTGTCCTTGGCGTGTCCTTAGCATGTCCATCCATTTTTAGCTATAGAATCCTTGGATATCTATGTCTTTATCCCCCCTTAGTGTGTCTCTATCCCCCCTTAGCATGTCCTTAGCCTGTCGCTATCCCCCTTAGCATGTCCTTAGCCTGTCGCTATCCCCCTTAGCATGTCCTTAGCCTGTCGCTATCCCCCTTAGCGTGTCCTTGGCGTGTCCTTAGCATGTCCATGCATCCTTAGCTACAGAACCCTTGGATATCTATGTCGTTATCCCCCCTTATCGTGTCTCTATCCCCCCTTAGCATGTCCTTAGCCTGTCGCTATCCCCCTTAGCGTGTCCTTAGCGTGTCCTTAGCATGTCCTTAGCGTGTCCATGCATCCTTAGCTATAGAATCCTTGGATATCTATGTCTTTATCCCCCCTTATCGTGTCTCTATCCCCCCTTAGCATGTCTCTATCCCCCCTTAGCATGTCCTTAGCCTGTCGCTATCCCCCTTAGCGTGTCCTTAGCGTGTCCATCCATTTTTACCTATAGAATCCTTGGATATCTATGTCTTTATCCCCGGTTAGCTTGTCTCTATCCCCCCTTAGCATGTCCTTAGCCTGTCGCTATCCCCCTTAGCGTGTCCTTAGCATGTACTTAGCATGTCCTTAGCGTGTCCATCCATTTTTAGCTATAGAATCCTTGGATATCTATGTCTTTATCCCCCCTTATCGTGTCTCTATCCCCCCTTAGCATGTCCTTAGCCTGTCGCTATCCCCCTTAGCGTGCCCTTAGCGTGTCCTTAGCATGTCCTTAGCGTGTCCATGCATCCTTAGCTATAGAATCCTTGGATATCTATGTCTTTATCCCCCCTTATCGTGTCTCTATCCCCCCTTAGCATGTCCTTAGCCTGTCTCTATCCCCCCTTAGCGTGTCCATCCATTTTTAGCTATAGAATCATTGGATATCTATGCCTTTATCCCCCCTTATCGTGTCTCCATCCCCCCTTAGCATGTCCTTAGCCTGTCGCTATCCCCCTTAGCGTGTCCTTAGCCTGTCGCTATCCCCCTTAGCGTGTCCTTAGCGTGTCCTTAGCACGTCCATCCATTTTTAGCTATAGAATCCTTGGATATCTATGTCTTTATCCCCCCTTATCGTGTCTCTATCCCCCCTTAGCATGTCCTTAGCCTGTCGCTATCCCCCTTAGCGTGTCCTTAGCGTGTCCTTAGCATGTCCATCCATTCTTAGCTATAGAATCCTTGGATATCTATGTCTTTATCCCCCCTTAGCGTGTCTCTATCCCCCCTTAGCATGTCCTTAGCATGTCGCTATCCCCCTTAGCATGTCCTTAGCCTGTCGCTATCCCCCTTAGCGTGTCCTTAGCATGTCCTTAGCATGTCTATCCATTTTTAGCTATAGAATCCTTGGATATCTATGTCTTTATCCCCCCTTATCGTGTCTCTATCCCCCCTTAGCATGTCCTTAGCCTGTCGCTATCCCCCTTAGCGTGTCCTTAGCGTGTCCTTAGCGTGTCCTTAGCATGTCCATCCATTTTTAGCTATAGAATCCTTGGATATCTATGTCTTTATCCCCCCTTATCGTGTCTCTATCCCCCCTTAGCATGTCCTTAGCCTGTCGCTATCCCCCTTAGCGTGTCCTTAGCGTGTCCTTAGCGTGTCCTTAGCATGTCCATCCATTCTTAGCTATAGAATCCTTGGATATCTATGTCTTTATCCCCCCTTAGCGTGTCTCTATCCCCCCTTAGCATGTCCTTAGCCTGTCGCTATCCCCCTTAGCATGTCCTTAGCCTGTCGCTATCCCCCTTAGCATGTCCTTAGCATGTCCTTAGCATGTCCTTAGCATGTCCATCCATTCTTAGCTATAGAATCCTTGGATATCTATGTCTTTATCCCCCCTTATCGCGTCTCTATCCCCCCTTAGCATGTCCTTAGCCTGTCGCTATCCCCCTTAGCGTGTCCTTGGCGTGTCCTTAGCGTGTCCATCCATTCTTAGCTATAGAATCCTTGGATATCTATGCCTTTATCCCCCCTTATCATGTCTCTATCCCCCCTTAGCATGTCCTTAGCCTGTCGCTATCCCCCTTAGCGTGTCCTTAGCATGTCCTTAGTGTGTCCTTAGCATGTCCATCCATTCTTAGCTATAGAATCCTTGGATATTTATGTCTTTATCCCCGGTTAGCGTGTCTCTATCCCCCCTTAGCATGTCCTTAGCCTGTCGCTATCCCCCTTAGCGTGTCCTTAGCGTGTCCTTAGCATGTCCTTAGTGTGTCCATGCATCCTTAGCTATAGAATCCTTGGATATCTATGTCTTTATCCCCCCTTATCGTGTCTCTATCCCCCCTTAGCATGTCCTTAGCCTGTCGCTATCCCCCTTAGCGTGTCCTTAGCGTGTCCGTGGCGTGTCCGCGGCGCGCCGCACCTGTAGCAGTAGTTGGGGGCGGACCAGACGGTGAGCACGGTCTCGCTGAAGTGCCACTTGTAGCCTTCCATGACGAGCTGGTGAGCGCGGCCGATCATGGCGATGGCGTTGGCGGCGTTGAACTGCGCCACCACGTCGCTGCCAAAGAGGTACCCGGCCCCCCGAGGGGACACCCCCCAACCGGTGGTGTCTGCAATGGGGCGGGGGGTTAGGGAGGGATGGGGGGTGTAGGGGGGTATAGGGGGTATGGGGGTGATGGGGGGGTATGGGGGTATGGGGGTGATGGGGGGTATGGGGGGAATGGGGGTATGGGGGTATAGGGAATAAGGGGGGTATGGGGGTTATGGGGGTATAGGGGTATGGGGGGTGTAGGGGGTATAGGGGGGAATGGGGGTAATGGGGGTATGGGGGGTATGGGGGGTATGGGGGTGATGGGGGTATGGGGGTGATGGGGGTATGGGGGTATGGGGGGTATGGGGGGTGTAGGGGGTATGGGGGGGAATGGGGGTAATGGGGTTATGGGGGGTATGGGGGATATGGGGGGATGGAGTGAAGATGGGGTTATGGGGTATGAGCGATGGGGTTATGGACTATGTGGTTAATGGGCTATGGGGTACGAGGCTATGGGGCTATGGGGTTAATGGGCTATGGGGTATGAGGCTATGGGGCTATGAGCTATGGGGTTAATGGGCTATGGGGCTATGGGGTTAATGGGCTATGGGGTTAATGGGGCTATGGGGTACGAGGCTATGGGGCTATGAGCTATGGGGCTATGGGGTTAATGGGCTATGGGGTATGAGGCTATGGGGCTATGAGCTATGGGGCTATGGGGTATGACGCTATGGGGCTATGGGGTTAATGGGCTATGGTGCCATGGGGTTAATGGGCTATGGGGTTAATGGGGCTGTGGGTTTAATGGGCTATGGGGCTATGGGGTTAATGGGCTATGGAGTTAATGGGGCTATGGGGTATGAGGCTATGGGGCTATGGGGTTAATGGGCTATGGGGCCATGGGGTTAATGGGCTATGGGGTTAATGGGTTACGGGGCTATGGGGTTAATGGGCTATTAACACGCCCCAACACGCTCTAACACATCCCAACACGCCCCAACACGCCCTAACATGCACCAACACACTCTAACACGCTCCAACACGCTCCAACATGCTCTAACGCTCATTAACACGCTCTAACATGCTCTAACACGCCCCAACACGCTCTAACACATGCCAACATGCCCCAACACGCCCTAACATGCACCAACACATTCTAACACGCTCCAACACGCTCCAACATGCTCTAACGCGCATTAACTCACTCTAACATGCTCTAACATGCCCCAACACGCTCTAACACATCCCAACATACTTTAACACACCCTAACACGCTCCAACACGCTCTAACACACCCCAACATGCTCTAAGACACCCCAACACTCTCCAACATGCTCTAACACACCCCAACATGCTCTAAAACACCCCAACACGCTCCAACACGCCCCAACACACTCTAACACGCTCTAACACGCCCCAACACGCGTGTGGGGCCTCACCCTCGGGGTCGGACCACAGGAGGTCGCACATGGGGCCGTCGTGGGGCACCTCCTGCTTGCGGTCAATGGTGCGGATCTGGTCCAGGGTCTGGATGGAGGGCGAGAGCCCCCCGTGGACACAGAAGATCTGGGGAGGGGGAACATACGTGTGCTTAGCGTGTGCTTAGCGTGTGCTTAGCGTGTGCTTAGCGGGTTTGTGCGCTTAGTGTGTTCTTAGCATGTTTGAGTGCTTAGCGCATCCTTAGCATGCTTGTGCGCTTAGCATGTTCTTAGCATGTTTGCGCCCTTAGCGTGTTCTTAGCGTGCTCTTAGCGCGTTCTCCGCATGTTTCTTAGTGTGTCCTTAGCATGTTTGTGCCCTTAGTGTGTTAGTCTGTTCTTAGCATGTTTGTGCGCTTGGCATGTTCTATGCATACTTGTGTGCTTAGCATGTTCTCAGCATGTTTGTGTGTTTAGCATGTTCTTAGCATGTTTGTGCGCTTAGCACGAATAGCATGTTTGTGTGTTTATCATGTTCTTAGCATGTTTGTGCGCTTACCGCGTATAGCATTTGTGTTAAGCATGTTCTTAGCATGTTTGTGCGCTTAGCACGAATAGCATGTTTGTGTGTTTATCATGTTCTTAGCATGTTTGTGCGCTTAGCGCGTAATTAGCATGTTTGTGTGTTTAGCGGTGTGTTAGCATGTTCTTAGCATGCTTGTGTGCTTAGCGTGCTCTTAGCATGCTTGTGCGCTTAGTGTGTGCTTGCATGTTCTTAGCATGTTTGTGCGCTCAGCGTGTGCTTGCATGTTCTTCGCATGTTTGTGTGCTAGGCGTGTGCTTAGCATGTTCTTAGCATGCTTGTGCGCTTAGCATGTGCTTAGCATGTTGTTCGCATGTTTGTGCGCTTAGCGTGTGCTTAGCATGTTCTTAGCATGTTTGTGCGCTTAGCGTGTGCTTGCACGGTCTTAGCATGTTTGTGCGCTTAGCATGTGCTTAGCATGTTCTTAGCATGCTTGCGCGCTTAGCATGTGCTTAGCATGTTCTTAGCATGCTTGTGCGCTTAGCATGTGCTTAGCATGTTCTTAGCATGCTTGTGCGCTTAGCATGTGCTTAGCATGTTCTTAGCATGTATGTGCGCTTAGTGTGTTCTTAGCACGTTTGTGTGCTTAGCATGTTCTTAGCATATATGTGCGCTTAGCGTGTGCTTAGTGTGTTCTTAGCACGTTTGTGCGCTTAGTGTGTGCTTAGTATGTTCTTAGCATGTTTGTGCGCTTAGTGTGTGCTTAGCATGTTCTTAGCACGTTTGTGCGCTTAGCGTGTTCTTAGCATGTACGTGCGCTTAGCGTGTGCTTAGTGTGTTCTTAGCACGTTTGTGCGCTTAGTGTGTGCTTAGTGTGTTCTTAGCACGTTTGTGCCCTTAGCATGCTCTTAGCATGCTCTTAGCATGTTCTTAGCATGTTTGTGCCCTTAGCATGCTCTTAGCATGTTTGTGCCCTTAGCATGCTCTTAGCATGTTCTTAGCATGCTTGTGCCCTTAGCATGCTCTTAGCATGTTCTTAGCATGTTTGTGCCCTTAGCATGCTCTTAGCATGTTCTTATCATGTTTGTGCCCTTAACGTGTCCTTATCGTGTTCTTAGCATGTTCTTAGCATGTTTGTGCCCTTAGCATGCTCTTAGCATGTTTGTGTCCTTATTGTGTCCTTAGCATGTTATCATGTTTGTGCCCTTAACGTGTCCTTAGTGTTCTTAGCATGTTCTTAGCATGTTTGTGCCCTTAGCATGCTCTTAGCATGTTTGTGTCCTTATTGTGTCCTTAGCATGTTCTTATCATGTTTGTGCCCTTAACGTGTCCTTAGTGTTCTTAGCGTGTTCTTATCATGTTTGTGCCCTTAACGTGTCCTTAGTGTTCTTAGCATGTTCTTCGCATGTTTGTGCCCTTAGCATGCTCTTAACGTGTTCTTAGCATGTTTGTGCCCTTAGCATGCTCTTAGCATGCTTGTGTCCTTATTGTGTTCTTAGCATGTTCTTAGCATGTTTGTGCCCTTAGCATGCTCTTATCGTGTTCTTAGCATGTTCTTAGCATGTTTTTGCCCCCAGCATGCCCTTAGCGTGCCGTTAGCGTGCCGTTAGCGTGCCGTCAGCGTGCCGTCAGCCCACCTTGCCGTCGATGATGGCCGAGAGGCTGAGGTAGTCGAAGATCTCGGTGCAGTAGCGCCACACGGTGACGGAGCCGTACTTGCGCAGGCACTCGTCGTAGAAGCCGTAGACCTGCGTGATCTGACGGCTCTCGTGGTTGCCCCGGATCAGCGTGATCCGGTCCGGGTACCGCACCTGGGGGGCAGGAGGGGGGGGGGCGTCAGTGGGTCCCCACAGACCCACATGGGGCCTCCTACAATGGGTTCCTATGGACCCACATGGAGCCTCCTACAATGGGTTCCTATGGACCCACATGGAGCCTACAAAGGGGGTGTCAATGGGTCCCCACAGACCCACATGGGGCCTACAAGGGGGTGTCAATGGGTCCCCATGGACCCACATGGGGCCTCCAAGGGGGTGTCAATGGGTTCCTATGGACCCACATGGAGCCTCCTACAATGGGTTCCTATGGACCCACATGGGGCCTCCTACAATGGGTTCCTATGGACCCACATGGGGCCTCCTACAATGGGTTCCTATGGACCCACATGGGGCCTCCTACAATGGGTTCCTATGGACCCACATGGAGCCTCCTACAATGGGTTCCTATGGACCCACATGGAGCCTCCTACAATGGGTCCCCACGGACCCACATGGGGCCTACAAGGGGGTGTCAATGGGTTCCTATGGACCCACATGGAGCCTCCTACAATGGGTTCCTATGGAGCCTCCAAGGGGGTGTCAATGGGTCCCCACAGACCCACATGGGGCCTACAAGAGGGTGTCAATGGGTTCCTATGGACCCACATGGAGCCTCCTACAATGGGTCCCCATGGAGCCTCTTATGGGGTGTCAATGGGTCCCAATGGACCCACATGGGGCCTACAAAGGGGTGTCAATGCGTCCCGATGGACCCACATGGAGCCTCCTACAATGGGTCCCCACGGACCCACATGGGGCCTCCTACAATGGGTTCCTATGGACCCACATGGGGCCTCCTACAATGGGTTCCTATGGACCCACATGGGGCCTCCTACAATGGGTTCCTATGGACCCACATGGAGCCTCCTACAATGGGTTCCTATGGACCCACATGGAGCCTCCTACAATGGGTTCCTATGGACCCACATGGAGCCTCCAAGGGGGTGTCAATGGGTCCCTATGGACCCACATGGAGCCTCCTACAATGGGTTCCTATGGACCCATATGGGGCCTACAAAGGGGCGTCAATGGGTCCCTATGGACCCATATGGAGCCTCCTACAATGGGTTCCTATGGACCCACATGGGGCCTCCTACAATGGGTTCCTATGGACCCACATGGAGCCTCCTACAATGGGTTCCTATGGACCCACATGGGGCCTCCTACAATGGGTTCCTATGGACCCACATGGGGCCTACAAGGGGGTGTCAATGGGTTCCTATGGACCCACATGGAGACTCCTACAATGGGTTCCTATGGACCCACATGGAGCCTCCTACAATGGGTTCCTATGGACCCACATGGAGCCTCCTACAATGGGTTCCTATGGAGCCTCCAACAATGGGTTCCTATGGAGCCTCCAAGGGGGTGTCAATGGGTCCCCACGGACCCACATGGGGCCTCCTACAATGGGTTCCTATGGAGCCTCCAAGGGGGTGTCAATGGGTCCCTATGGACCCACATGGGGCCTACAAGGGGGTGTCAATGGGTCCCCATGGACCCACATGGAGCCTCCTACAATGGGTTCCTATGGACCCACATGGGGCCTCCTACAATGGGTTCCTATGGAGCCTCCAAGGGGGTGTCAATGGGTCCCCACGGACCCACATGGAGCCTCCTACAATGGGTTCCAATGGACCCACATGGAGCCTACAAAGGGGTGTCAATGGGTCCCCATGGACCCACATGGAGCCTCCTACAATGGGTTCCTATGGACCCACATGGAGCCTCCTACAATGGGTTCCTATGGACCCACATGGGGCCTCCAAGGGGGTGTCAATGGGTCCCCACAGACCCACATGGGGCCTCCTACAATGGGTTCCTATGGACCCACATGGAGCCTCCTACAATGGGTTCCTATGGACCCACATGGGGCCTCCTACAATGGGTTCCTATGGACCCACATGGGGCCTCCTACAATGGGTTCCTATGGACCCACATGGGGCCTACAAGGGGGTGTCAATGGGTCCCTATGGACCCACATGGAGCCTCTTATGGGGTATCAATGGGTCCCGATGGACCCACATGGAGCCTCCTACAATGGGTCCCTATGGACCCACATGGGGCCTACAAGGGGGTGTCAATGGGTCCCCACAGACCCACATGGAGCCTCCTACAATGGGTTCCTATGGACCCACATGGAGCCTCCTACAATGGGTTCCTATGGACCCACATGGAGCCTCCAAGGGGGTGTCAATGGGTCCCTATGGACCCACATGGGGCCTACAAGGGGGTGTCAATGGGTTCCTATGGACCCACATGGGGCCTCCTACAATGGGTTCCTATGGAGCCTCCAAGGGGGTGTCAATGGGTCCCAATGGACCCACATGGAGCCTCCTACAATGGGATCCTATGGAGCCTCCAAGGGGGTGTCAATGGGTCCCCACAGACCCACATGGAGCCTCCTACAATGGGTTCCTATGGAGCCTCCAAGGGGGTGTCAATGGGTCCCAATGGACCCACATGGGGCCTCCTACAATGGGTTCCTATGGAGCCTCCAAGGGGGTGTCAATGGGTCCCTATGGACCCACATGGGGCCTACAAAGGGGGTGTCAATGGGTTCCTATGGACCCACATGGAGACTCCTACAATGGGTTCCTATGGAGCCTCCAAGGGGGCGTCAATGGGTCCCCACGGACCCACATGGAGCCTCCTACAATGGGTTCCTATGGACCCACATGGAGCCTCCTACAATGGGTTCCTATGGACCCACATGGAGCCTCCTACAATGGGTTCCTATGGACCCACATGGGGCCTACAAAGGGGGTGTCAATGGGTCCCAATGGACCCACATGGAGACTCCTACAATGGGTTCCTATGGAGCCTCCAAGGGGGCGTCAATGGGTCCCAATGGACCCACATGGAGCCTCCTACAATGGGATCCTATGGACCCACATGGGGCCTACAAGGGGGTGTCAATGGGTTCCTATGGACACCCCAAGGAGCCTCCCAGGCAGTAGGGGGCACCAACACACGCCACACATTGGGCTCTGCCCCACACATGGGGGTCCTGCCCCACACATTGGGTTCTGCCCCATATATTGGGGTCCGCTCCACACACTGAGGTCCACCCCACACATTGGGTCCTGCCCCATATATTGGGGTCCACCCCACACATGGGGGTCCTGCTCCACACATTGGGATCCATCCCACACACTGGGTCCTGCCCCACACATTGGGATCCACCCCACACACTGGGTCCTGCCCCACACACATGGGTCCTGCCCCACACATTGGGATCCACACCACACTCTGGGTCCTGCCCCACACACATGGGTCCTGCCCCACACATTGAGGTCCTGCCCCATATATTGGGGTCTGCCCCACACATGGGGGTCCTGCCCCACACATGGGGGTCTGCCCCACACATGTGGGTCCTGCCCCACACATGGGGGTCCCCCCGCCCCACCTTGAGCGCCAGCAGCAGCAGGAAGGTCTCGACGCTGTAGAAGCCCCGGTCCACGAAGTCCCCCATGAACAAGTAATTGGTCTCGGGGACGTCCCCCCCGACCTGTGGGGCACAAAGGGGGCACTTATGGGGCAGGAGAGGGGCACTTATGGGGCAGGAGGGGGGCACTTATGGGGCACGAAGGGGGCACTTATGGGGCACAGGGGGGCACTTATGGGGCACAAAGGGGGCACTTATGGGGCACAGGGGGGCACTTATGGGGCAGGAGAGGTGCACTTATGGGGCACAAAGGGGGCACTTATTGGGCAGGAAGGGAGCACTCATGGAGCAGAAGAGGGGCACTTATGGGGCAGAAGGGGAGCACTTATGGGGCACGGGGGGCACTTATGGGGCAGGAAGGGAGCACTCATTGGTCAGAACGGGGAGACTTATGGGGCAGGAGAGGGGCACTTATGGGGCAGGAGGGGGGCACTTATGGGGCAGGAGGGGGAAACTTAGGGGCAGGAGAGGGGCACTTATGGGGCACAGGGGGGCACTTATTGGGCAGGAAGAGAGCACTCATGGGGCAGAAGAGGGGCACTTATGGGGCAGAAGGGGAGCACTTATGGGGCAGGAAGGGAGCACTCATGGGGCAGAACGGGGAGACTTATGGGGCAGGAGGGGGGCACTTATTGGGCAGGAAGAGAGCACTTATGGAGCAGAAGGGGGGCACTTAGCAGGCACAGGGGGGCACTTATGGGGCAGGAGGGGGCCACTTATGGGGCACAGGGGGGCACTTATGGGGCACAAAGGGGGCACTTATGGGGCACAGGGGGGGCACTTATGGGGCAGGAGGGGGGCACTTATGGGGCACAGGGGGGGCACTTATGGGGCAGGAGGGGGGAACTTAGGGGCAGGAGAGGGGCACTTATGGGGCACAGGGGGGCACTTATGGGGCAGGAGAGGGGCACTTATGGGGCAAAAGGGGGCACTTATGGGGCAGGAGGGGGGCACTTATGGGGCAGGAAGGGAGCACTCATGGAGCAGAAGAGGGGCACTTATGGGGCAGAAGGGGAGTACTTATGGGGCAGGAAGGGAGCACTCATGGGGCAGAAGGGGGAGACTTATGGGGCACAAGGGGAGCACTTATGGGGCAGGAAGGGAGCACTCATGGGGCAGAAGGGGGAGACTTATGAGGCAGGAGGGGGGCACTTATGGGGCAGGAGGGGGGCACTTATGGGGCAGGAGGGGGGAACTTAGGGGCAGGAGAGGGGCACTTATGGGGCAGGAGGGGGGCACTTATGGGGCAGGAGGGGGGAACTTAGGGGCAGGAGGGGGGCACTTATGGGGCAGAAGGGGGGCACTTATGGGGCACAGGGGGGCACTTATGGGGCAGGAGAGGGGCACTTATGGGGCAGGAGGGGGGAACTTAGGGGCAGGAGGGGGGCACTTATGGGGCAGAAGGGGGGCACTTATGGGGCAAAAGGGGGCACTTATGGGGCGGTTGGGGGGCAATAAGGGGACATGAAGAAGCAGTTGGGGGGCACTTATGGGGCAGGCAGGGGGCACTTATGGGGCACAGGACAGCACTTATGGGGCAGGTGGGGAGCAATAAAAAGACATTAAAAAGTGGTTGGGGGGCAATAAGGGGGTCCAGGAGCACTTGAGGGGCACTTGGGGGTCTGGGGGGGGCACTTGGGGGTCTGGGGGGGGCACTTATGGGGCAGCTCACCCTGAAGAGCTCCTTGAGGTCATAGAACTGCCCATGGATGTCGCCACAGACCTGGGGGGGGGGAATGGGGGTCAGAGCCCCACAGCCCCATAGCGCCCTATATCCACCCCATAGCGCCCTATATCCGCCCCATAGCACCCTATATCCACCCCATAGCCCCTTATATCCACCCCATAGCCCCCTATATCCGCCCCATAGCCCCCTATATCTGCCCCATAGCCCCCTATATCCGCCCCATAGCCCCCTATATCCGCCCCACAGCCCCCTATATCCGCCCCATAGACCCCTATATCCACCCCATAGCCCCTTATATCCACCCCATAGACCCCTATATCCACCCCATAGCCCCCCATATCCGCCCCATAGCCCCTTATATTCACCCCATAGACCCTTATATCCACCCCATAGCCCCCTATATCCACCCCATAGCCCCTTATATCCGCCCCATAGCCCCCTATATCCACCCCATAGCCCCCTATATCCACCCCATAGCCCCCTATATCCACCCCATAGCCCCCTATATCCGCCCCATAGCCCCCTATATCCGCCCCATAGCCCCCTATATCCTACCCATAGCCCCCTATATCCTCCCCATAGCCCCCTATATCCGCCCCATAGCCCCCTATATCCACCCCATAGCCCCCTATATCCACCCCATACCCCCTATATCTGCCCCATAGCCCCCTACATCCGCCCCATAGCCCCCTATATCCACCCCACAGCCCCTTATATCCACCCCATAGCCCCCTATAACTCCCCCATAGCCCCCTATACCCGCCCCATAGACCCCTATATCCGCCCCATAGCCCCCTGTATCCACCCCATAGCCCCCTATATCCACCCCATAGCCCCTTATATCCACCCCATAGCCCCTTATATCCGCCCCATAGCCCCTTATATCCACCCCATAGCCCCTTATATCCACCCCATAGCCCCTTATATCCGCCCCATAGCCCCCTATATCCACCCCATAGCCCCCTATATCCGCCCCATAGCCCCCTATATCCGCCCCATAGACCCCTATATTCGCCCCATAGCCCCCTATATCCGCCCCATAGCCCCCTATATCCGCCCCATAGCCCCCTATATCCACCCCATAGCCCCCTATATCCACCCCATAGCCCCTTATATCCGCCCCATAGCCCCCTATATCCACCCCATAGCCCCCTATATCCACCCCACAGCCCCTTATATCCACCCCACAGCCCCCTATATCCACCCCATAGCCCCCTATATCCGCCCCATAGCCCCCTATATCCGCCCCATAGCCCCCCATATCCGCCCCATAGCCCCCTATATCCGCCCCATAGCCCCCTATATCCGCCCCATAGCCCCCTATATCCACCCCATAGCCCCCTATATCCACCCCATAGCCCCTTATATCCGCCCCATAGCCCCCTATATCCACCCCATAGCCCCCTATATCCACCCCATAGCCCCCTATATCCACCCCATAGCCCCCTATATCCGCCCCATAGCTGCCCCATAGCCCTCACCGTGACGGGGGAGTCCACCCTCTGCACGTTGCTCTCCTCCACCAGGATCTCCCTGCAGGCAATGGGGGGTGTTAATTGCCCCATAGGGGTGTTAATTGCCCCATAGGGTGTTAATTGCCCCATAGGGTGCTAATTGCCCCATAGGGGTGTTAATTGCCCCATAGGGATGTTAATTGCCCCATAGAGTGCTAATTGCCCCATAGGGGTGTTAATTGCCCCATAGGGGTGTTAATTGCCCCATAGGGATGTTAATTGCCCCATAGGGGTGTTAATTGCCCCATAGGAATGTTAATTACCACATAGATGTGTTAATTGCCCCATAGGAATGTTAATTACCACATAGGTGTGTTAATTGCCCCATAGGGGTGTTAATTGCCCCATAGGGTGCTAATTACCCCATAGGGTGCTAATTGCCCCATAGGGGTGTTAATTGCCCCATAGGGGTGTTAATTGCCCCATAGGGTGTTAATTGCCCCATAGGGTGCTAATTGCCCCACAGGGTGTTAATTGCCCCATAGGGTGTTAATTGTCCCATAGCGCTGTTAATTGCCCCATAGATGTGTTAATTGAACTATAGGGGGTGTTAATTGAGGTGGTGTATGCTAATGAAGCCGTGTATGCTAATGAGGTAGTGTATGCTAATGAGAGAAGGCTGATAATGGGATGCTAATGATGCGGTGTGTGCTAAAGAGACAGTGTATGCTAATGAGATGACATATGCTAATGAGGTAGTGTATGCTAATGAGGCTAAGCATGCTACTGATGTGGTGTATGCTAATGCAGCAGGGTATGCTAATGAGGGGGTGGATGCTAATGAGGTTGATATGCAAATGATGTGTACGCTCAAGATGTTATGCTAATGAAGCAGTGTATTCTAATGAGGCTATGCTAATTAGGCAACATATACTAATGAGGCAGTGCATGCTAACGAGTTGCATTCTAATGAGGCTATGCTGATGATGCAGTGTATGCTAATGAGCTGGCTACGCTAATGACATCTATATGCTAATGTGGCAGTGTATGCTAATGAGAGCATGCAAATGATATTCTAACAAGGCTGGGTATGCTAATGAGGCAGTGTATGCTAATGAGTGCACGCTAATGAAGCTGTGTCCACCAATGAGGCTGATACGCTAATGACGTAGGGCATGCAAATGAGGTGGCGTACGCTACGTTATGCTAATGAAGCGGTGTATGCTAATGAGGCTATGCTAATTAGGCAACGTATACTAATGAGGCAATATATGCTAACGAGGGAGTGCATTCTAATGAAGCTACGCTGATGATGCGGTGTATGCTAATGAGCTGGCTATGCTAATGACATCTATATGCTAATGAGGCAGTGTATGCTAATGAGGGCATGCAAATGACATTCTACTGAGGCTGGATATGCTAATGATGCAGTGTATGCTAATGAGTGCACGCTAATGAAGCTGTGTCCAGTAATGAGGCTGATATGCTAACAAGGTAGGGCACGCAAATGAGGTGGCGCACGCTACATTATGCTAATGAGGCAGTGTATGCTAATGAGGCTATGCTAATTAGGCAACATATACTAATGAGGCAGCGTATGCTAACGAGGGGGTGCATACTAATGAGGCTACGCTGATGATGCAGTGTATGCTAATGAGCTGGCTACGCTAATGACATCTATATGCTAATGAGGCAGTGTATGCTAATGAGAGCATGCAAATGATATTCTAACGAGGCTGGGTATGCTAATGATGCAGTGTATGCTAATGAGTGCATGCTAAAGAAGCTGTGTCCGCGAATGAGGCTGATACGCTAACGACGTAGGGCACGCAAATGAGGTGGCATACGCTACGTTATGCTAATGAAGCGGTGTATGCTAATGAGGCTATGCTAATTAGGCAACATAATGAGGCAGTGTACGCTGATGCAAATGAGGGGGTGCACGCTAACGCTAAAGAAGCGAACGAGGGTATGCCTGTAAGGTTTCTATGCTAATTAAAAGGGTTGTATGCTAATGAGGGGGTGGTGGTGTATGCAAATGAGGGGTATGCAAATGACCTGGCCTTGGCGCACAGGGCCTTGACCTCGCTCTCCTTGATGAGCTCGCAGCGCCGCAGCTGCTCGATCTGACGGTCCAGGTCGCTGAGCTCCCCCATGCCTGCGGGGTGATTTGCATATGTTAATGAGGGGGTTAATTAGCATACATGTTAATGACACACACTCCCCCGGGGGATCATTTGCATACGGTAATTAATATGTGTGCATCATTGACGGACAGACTTTAGCTAACGCTTATTGAGGCTGGCTAATGAATGCTTATTAATAAAGTCATTAACTCAGGCTAATTAACGCTCATTAATAAAGTCATTAACACAGGCTAATTAATGCTCATTAATAAAGACATCAACACTGGCTAATTAAAGCTCATTAATAAAGTCATTAACACAGGCTAACTAAC
This sequence comes from Pezoporus occidentalis, assembly GCF_034315485.1. NCBI lineage: Eukaryota > Metazoa > Chordata > Aves > Psittaciformes > Psittacidae > Pezoporus > Pezoporus occidentalis. The sequence goes on from NW_026916141.1 coordinate 18,212, forward strand.
GTTCATTAATAAAGTCATTAACACAGGCTAATTAACACTCATTAATGAAGACATTAACGCTCATTAAGACGCTAATTAACGTTCATTAATAAAGACAGTAAAGCTTACTAATTAATAGTCATTAACAAACTCAATGCTCAAGACAAATTAACGCTCATTAATAGTCATTAACACTCATTAAAGCATGCTAATTAATGCTCATTAATAAACTCATTACTGCTTATTAACACACATGAATAAATCATTAACGCTCATTAACACTTATTAACACACGCTAAATAAAGCTCATTAATAAACTCAACGCTAATTAATGCACATTAATAAAGTCATTAACACTCATTGACGCACGCTAATTAACGCTCATTAACAGTCATTAACGCTCATTGACACACAATAACGCTCATTAATAAATACATTAACGCTCATTAATGCTCATTAACACAAGCTAATTAACGCTCAGTAATAAATCATTAATGCTCATTAACACAAGCTAATTAACGCTCATTAACAGTCATTAACGCTCACTAACACACGCTAATAAACACGAATAGTCATTAATGCTCATCAACACGCTAATTAACGCTCATTAATAAAGTCATTAACGCTCATTAACACATTCTAATGAACACTGAGTATTAACCCATTAACTCACGCTAATTAATAAACTCATTAACGCTCCTTAAGACTCATTAATACACGCTAATTAACTCTCATTAAAACACACTAATTAAACAAAATCAATTAACATTAACAAAGCCAATTACTTAATGCTCATTAACATCATTAATTAAAACTCATTAACACACGCTAATTAACGCTCATTAATGAACATTAAGACTCATTAATGCTAATTAACATGATTAATTACCACTCATTAATCAACACTCATTACCACACATGAATTAACACTCATTAATTACCACTCATCAACTAACACCCATTAACAAGCTTACTAACGCTCACACAAGCTTACTAACCCTAACACTCACTAATAAACTCATTAGCATGCTAATTAACAGTAATTAACACTCATTAACACGCACTAATTAACGCTCATTAATTGAGCCCTTCAATTAGTCCTTATTAACAGTTGTTAATGAACACTCATTAATAAACCCCCATAGACGCCCCATAGAGCCCCCATATGCAACCATAGCTCCCCATAGAGCCCCATAGCACCCCACAGCAGCCCCATAGAACCCCCATAGCACCCCACAGCAGCCCCATAGAACCCCCATAGCACCCCACAGCAGCCCCATAGAACCCCCATAGCACCCCACAGCAGCCCCATAGACCCCCATAGCCACCCCATGGAACCCCCATAGCCCCCCATAGCCACACCATACACCCCCCATATCCCCCATAGACCCCCCATACCACCCCATAGACCCCCCATATCCCCCCATAGACCCCCCATATCCCCCACAGCCCCCCCATATCCTCCCATAGTCACCCCATAGACCCCCATAGCCACCACATAGCCCCATAGACCCCCCATAGACCCCCATATCCCCCACATATCCCCCCATAGAACCCCCATAGCCCCATAGACCCCCCATATCTCCCCACAGACCACCATAGGCACCCCATAGACCCCCCCATAGCCCCATAGACACCCCATAGAACCCCCATAGTCACCCCATAGACCCCCCATAGCCCCATAGACACCCCACAGAACCCCATAGCCCCATAGACACCCCAAAGACACCCTAATAAACCCCCATATCCCCCCATAGACCCCCCCATAGCCACCCATAGCCCCATACACACCCCATAGACCCCCCATAGCCCCATAGACACCCCATAGAACCCCCATAGACCCCCATATCCCCCCATAGACCCCCCCATAGCCACCCCATAGCCCCATAGACACCCCACAGACCCCCCATAGCCCCATAGACACCCCATAGACCCCCACAGACCCCCACAGACACCCCATAGACACCCATATCCCCCCATAGACCCCCCCATAGCCACCCCATAGCCCCATAGACACCCCATAGAACCCCCATAGCCCCATAGACACTCCATAGACACCCCATAGACCCCCCATAGACACCCCATAGATCCCCCATAGCCCCATAAAGACCCCATAGACCCCCACAGACACCCCATAGACACCCCATAGACCCCCATAGACACCCCATAGACACCCCATAGACCCCCCATAGCCCCATAAAGACCCCATAGACCCCCATAGACACTCCATAGACCCGCCATAGCCCCATAGACACCCCATAGACCCCCATAGAACCCCCATAGACCCCCATAGACCCCCATAGACCCCCATAGACACCCCATAGACCCCCCATAGCCCCATAGACACCCCATAGACCCCCATAGAACCCCCATAGACACCTCATAGACCCCCACAGACCCCCATAGACACCCCATAGACCCCCCATACCCCCATAGACACCCCATAGACCCCCATAGACCCCCCCCCCATAGACCCCCATAGACCCCCATAGACACCCCATAGACCCCCCCATAGCCCCATAGACACCCATAGACACCCCATAGACCCCCATAGACACCCCATAGACCCCCCATAGACCCCCATAGACACCCCATAGACCCCCATAGACCCCCATAGACCCCCATAGACCCCCATAGACACCCCATAGACACCCCATAGACACCCCATAGACCCCCATAGACACCCCATAGACACCCCATAGACCCCCATAGAACCCCCATAGAACCCCCATAGCCGCCCCCCACCGCCCCACAGACCCCATAGGGCCCCACCGGCAGCGACCTCCGGCGCCGCGGCCGCCGCGCGTCACTTCCGGGCCGGCCCCTACCGGAAGCGGAAGTGAGTGGTGGACCGGCGGCAGGAAGTGACGTCAGGCAGGAGGCGGGGCCAGCAGCTATTGCGGGCGCAGTCATTGGCTCTCTATGGGTCCCATGGATCGCTATGGGTCCCATTGATCTCTATGGGTCCCATTGATCCCTATGGGTCCCATTGATCCCCTATGGGTCCCATTGATCGCTATGGGTCCCATTGATCCCTATGGGTCCCATTGATCTCTATGGGTCCCATGGATCATTATGGGTCCCATGGATCGCTATGGGTCCCATGGATCGCTATGGGTCCCATTGATCTCTATGGGTCCTATTGATCTCTATGGGTCCCATTGATCTCTATGGGTCCCATGGATCTCTATGGGTCCCATTGATCGCTATGGGTCCCATTGATCTCTATGGGTCCCATTGATCCCTATGGGTCCCATGGATCGCTATGGGTCCCATTGATCTCTATGGGTCCCATGGATCTCTATGGGTCCCATTGATCGCTATGGGTCCCATTGATCTCTATGGGTCCCATTGATCTCTATGGGTCCCATTGATCCCTATGGGTCCCATGGATCTCTATGGGTCCCATTGATCGCTATGGGTCCCATTGATCCCCTATGGGTCCCACTGTACCCCTATGGTTCCCATTGTCCGCTATGGGTCCCATCGCTCCCCTATGGGTCCCATTGATCCCTATGGGTCCCATTGATCCCTATGGGTCCCATTGTCCCCTATGGTTCCCATTGTCCGCTATGGGTCCCATCGCTCCCCTATGGGTCCCATTGATCGCTATGGGTCCCATTGATCCCTATGGGTCCCATTGATCCCTATGGGTCCCAATGCCCACTATGGGTCCCAATGTCCCCCCTATGGGTCCCATTGCCCCCCTATGGGTCCCATTGTCCACTATGGGTCCCAATGCTCCCTATGGGTCCCATTGCACCCCTATGGGTCCCATTGTCCACTATGGGTCCCAATGCTCCCTATGGGTCCCATTGCACCCCTATGGGTCCCATTGCACCCCTATGGGTCCCACTGTCCCCCCATGGGTCCCATTGCCCCACTATGGGTCCCATTGTCCCCTATGGATTCCATTGCCCCCCTATGGGTCCCAGTGCCCCCCTATGGGTCCCACTGCCCCCTATGGGCCCCATTGCACCACTATGGGTCCCATTGCCCCTATAGGTCCAATTCCACTCTCTATGGGTCCCAATGTCCCCCTATGGGACCCAATGCACCCCTTATAGGTCCCAAGGCACCCTATGGGTCCCAATGTCCCCCCTATAGGTCCCAATGGACCCCTATGGGTCCCACTGCACCCCCTATGGGACCCAACACAGCCCCTATGGGTCCCAATGTCCCCCCTATAGGTCCCAATACACCCTTATGGGTCCCAATGCACCCCCTATAGCTAGCATTGCCCCCCTAAGAGTCCCATTGCCCCCTATGGGTCCCATTGTCCCCTATGAGTCCCACTGCACCCCTATGGGTCCCATTGCTCCCCTATGGGTCCCATTGCACCCCCATGGTTCCCGTTGCCCCTATGGATCCCACTGCACCCCCATGGTTCCCACTGTCCCCTATGGGTCCCACTGCACCCCCTATGGGTCCCACTGCACCCCTATGGGTCCCACTGCACCCCTACAGTTCCCATTGTCCCCTATGGGTCCCATTGCTCCCCTATGAATCCCACTGCACCCCCTATGGGTCCTATTCCACCCCTATGGGTCCCAATGCCCCCCTATGGGTACCAATGTCCCTTTATGGGTCCCATTCCCCCCATAAGTCCCATTATTCGCTATGGGTCCCACTGCTCCCCTACGGGCCCCATTGCCCCCTATGGGTCCCATTCACTCTCTATGGATCCCATTGTCCTCTATGGGTCCCAATGCCCCCTATGGGTCCCATTGGGCTCTATGGGTCCCATTGTCCCCCTACGGGTCCCATTCACTCCCTATAGGTCCCATTGTCCTCTATGGGCCCCACTGCCTCCTATGGGTCCCAATCACTCCCTATGGGTCCCATTGTCCCCTATGGGTCCCAATGCCCCCCTGTGAGTCCCATTCACTCCCTATGGGTCCCACTGCCCCCCTATGGGACCCAATGTCCCTTTATGGGTCCCATTCCCCCCTACAAGTCCCATTATCTGCTATGGGTCCCATTGCCCCTCATGGGTCCCATTCACTCCCTATGGGTCCCGTTGTCCTCTATGGGTCCCGTTGTCCTCTATGGGTCCCAATGCCCCCCTATGGGTCCCATTGACTCCCTATGGGTCCATTGCCCCCCTATGGTTCCCACTGCCCCCCTATGGGTCCCCTTGCCCCTATGGGTCCCCTTGCCCCCCATGGGTCCCATTCACTCCCTATGGGTCCCATCACCCCCCATGGCCCCCATTGCCCCCTATGGGTCCCATTGTCCTCTATGGGTCCCATCACCCCCTATGGCCCCCATTGCCCCCTATGGGTCCCATCACCCCCTATGGCCCCCATTGCCCCCTATGGGTCCCACTGTCCTCTATGGGTCCCATCACCCCCCATTGCCCCCTATGGGTCCCATTGTCCTCTACGGGTCCCATCGCCCCCCTATGGCCCCCATTGCCCCCTATGGGTCCCATTGTCCTCTATGGGTCCCATCACCCCCCATGGCCCCCATTGCCCCCTATGGGTCCCATTGTCCTCTATGGGTCCCATCGCCCCCCATTGCCCCCTATGGGTCCCGCTCCATCCGCATCCACTTTATTCTCACGCCTCATTGGCTCCAGGGGCTGGAGGGGGGGGGGGCGGGGCTTAAGGGGGAAGGGGGCGGGGTTACGGTTGGGAGGGGGGGCGTGGCTACGCGCAGTCAGGGGGCGTGTCCGTGCGTGATGACGTCATCGCTCAGTAGGCGTGGTTGGAGATGAAGAGGGACTCGCTGGCGGCGGCGCCCGCGGTGCCCGAGGGGGTGTAGAGGCCGCGGCAGGCCTGGGAGTTAGCCTGGAATGACATGGGATAACATGGGATAACATACATGGGATAACATGGGATAACATGGGATAACATACATGGGATAACATGGGATAACATGGGATAACATACATGGGATGTAACATGGGATAACATACATGGGATAACATACATGGGATGGGATAACATACATGGGATAACATACATGGGATGTAACATGGGATAACATACATGGGATAACATACATGGGATGGGATAACATACATGGGATAACATACATGGGATAACATACATGGGATGTAACATGGGATGTAACATGGGATGTAACATGGGATAACATACATGGGATAACATGGGATAACATGGGATGTAACATGGGATAACATACATGGGATAACATGGGATAACATGGGGATAACATGGGATGTAACATGGGATGTAACATGGGATAACATGGGATAACATACATGGGATGTAACATGGGATGTAACATGGGATAACATGGGATAACATGGGATAACATACATGGGATAACATGGGATAACATACATGGGATGTAACATGGGATGTAACATGGGATAACATGGGATAACATGGGATAACATGGGATAACATACATGGGATGCAACATGGGATGCAACATGGGATGCAACATGGGATGCAACATGGGATGCAACATGGGATGCAACATGGGATGCAACATGGGATGCAACATGGGATGCAACATGGGATGCAACATGGGATGCAACATGGGATGCAACATGGGATGCAACATGGGGTATAACATGGGATGCAACATGGGATGCAACATGGGATGCAACATGGGATGTAACATGGGATGTAACTTGGGATATAACATGGGATGTAACTTGGGATGTAACTTGGGATATAACATGGGATGTAACATGGGATGTAACTTGGGATGTAACTTGGGATGTAACTTGGGATGTAACTTGGGATGTAACTTGGGATAACAGGATAATATGGAATAACACAATAACATGGGAATAACACAGGATAAGAGGAAATAACATGGGGATAAACATGGAATAACAAGGAATAACAGAGAATAAGAGGGAATAACATGGGGATAACATGGAATATCACAGAATAACATGGGAATAACACAGAATAACAGGGAATAACACGGGGATAACAGGGAATAACATGGGAATAACATAGAATAAGAGGGAATAACATGGGAATAACACAGAATAACATGGGAATAACAGGGAATAACATGGGGATAACATGGGAATAACACAGAATAAGAAGGAATAACATGGGGATAACATGGACTAACACGGAATAACACAGAATAACATGGGAATAACACGGAATAAGAGGGAATAACATGGGGATAACACAGAATAACACAGAATAACTGGGAATAACATGGAATAACAAAGAATAACATGGGGATAACAGGGAATAACATGTGAATAACACAGAATAAGAGGGAATAACATGGAATAACATGGGGATAACAGGGAATAACACAGAATAACCGGGAAGAACATGGGATAACATGGGAGTAACACAGAATAACAGGGAATAACATGGAATAACATGGAATAACATGGGAATAACACAGAATAACATGGGGATAACACAGAATAACAGGGAATAACATGGGGATAACACAGAATGACAGAGAATAACGGGAATAACACAGAATAACAGGGAATAACATGGGGATAACACGGAATAACAGGGAATAACATGGGGATAACACAGAAGAACAGGGAATAACATGGGGATAACATGGACTAACATGGAATAGCACAGAATAACACAGGAATAACACAGAATAACATGGGGATAACACAGAAGAACAGGGAATAACATAGGGATAACATGGACTAACATGGAATAACACAGAATAACATGGGAATAACACAGAATAACAGGGAATAACATGGGGATAACACAGAAGAACAGGGAATAACATAGGGATAACATGGACTAACATGGAATAACACAGAATAACATGGGAATAACACAGAATAACAGGGAATAACATGGGGATAACACAGAAGAACAGGGAATAACATGGGGATAACATGGACTAACATGGAATAACACAGAATAACATGGGAATAACACAGAATAACAGGGAACAACACGGAAATAACACCGAATAACATGGGAATAACACGGAATAACACATGCTAACACGCGAATACCCCACGTTAACCCCCCCGCCCCACACCGTGGCACGTACCAGGGCCCTCTTGACGTACTCCTCCTGGGCCGCCTTGGTGTTGTCCTTCTTGCCCGCCCAGGCCTTGAGGGCCGAGGCCTGCAGGGCCCGTCCATAGGAGAAGGTGAGGGCCCAGGGCCGGGCCAGAGCGCAGCGGTTGATGGCGTTCAGGTTGAGGGAGGCCTCCTCCTCGCTCTGGCCCCCCGACAGGAACGTGATCCCTAGGGATATGGGGAGATATGGGGTTATATGGGGAGATATGGGGAGATATAGGGAGATATGGGGTTATGGGGGTATAGGGATATTGATGGCGTTCAGGTTGAGGGAGGCCTCCTCCTCGCTCTGGCCCCCCGACAGGAACGTGATCCCTAGGGATATGGGGAGATAGGGGGAGATATGGGGAGATATGGGGTTATGTGGGGAGATATGGGGTTATGGGGGTATAGGGATATTGATGGCGTTCAGGTTGAGGGAGGCCTCCTCCTCGCTCTGGCCCCCCGACAGGAACGTGATCCCTAGGGATATGGGGAGATATAGGGAGATATGGGGAGATAGAGGGACATATGGGGAGATAGAGGGAGATATGGGGTTATGGGGGTATAGGGATATTGATGGCGTTCAGGTTGAGGGAGGCCTCCTCCTCACTCTGGCCCCCCGACAGGAACGTGATCCCTAGGGATATAGGGCTATAGAGACATATAGGGCTATGGATATAACGCTAAGGATACAGGAATGGGGACGAGGATATAGGGATAGGGAGAGACAAGGAGACAGGGATATACATATAGGGGTATGAATATAGGGATGGGGACACGGATATAGGGACATGGGGACATGGATATAGGGACATAGCGATGGGGACATGGATATAGGGACATGAGGACATGGATATAGGGACATGGGGATAGGGACATGGATATAGGGACATGGGGATGGGGACATGGATACAGGGACATGGGGATGGGGACATGGATACAGGGACATGGGGATGGGGACATGGATACAGGGACATGGGGACATGGATATGGGGACATGGGGACATGGATATGGGGACATGGGGATGGGGACATGGATATGGGGGCATGGGGATGGGGACATGGGGACACGGATATAGGGACATGGGGATGGGGACATGGATATAGAGAAATGGGGATAGGGACATGGATATAGGGACACAGATATAGGGACATGGATATAGGGACATGGGGATGGGGACATGGATACAGGGACATGGGGATGGGGACATGGATACAGGGACATGGGGACATGGATATAGGGACATGGGGACATGGATATGGGGACATGGGGACATGGATATGGGGACATGGGGATGGGGACATGGATATGGGGGCATGGGGATGGGGACATGGGGACACGGATATAGGGACATGGGGATGGGGACATGGATATAGAGAAATGGGGATAGGGACATGGATATAGGGACACAGATATAGGGACATGGGGATGGGAACATGGATATAGGGACATGGGGATGGGGACATGGATATAGGGACACGGATATAGGGACATGGGGACAGGGCCATCGGGATATAGGGACAGGGGGATGGGGACATGGATATAGGGACACAGATATAGGGACACGGGGATGGGGACATGGATATAGGGACACAGATACAGGGACACAGGGATGGGGACACGGATATAGGGACACAGATATAGGGACAAGGGGATGGGGACATGGATATAGGGACACAGATATAGGGACACGGGGATGGGGACAGGGCCATAGGGATATAGGGACATGGGGATGGGGACATGGATATAGGGACACGGGGATGGGGACGCGGCCATAGGGATATAGGGACATGGGGATGGGGACACGGAGATAGGGATATGGGGATGGGGCCATGGGGACATGGATATAGGGCCGTGGGGACGGGGCCATGGGGACATGGATATAGGGACACGGGGATGGGGACATGGATATAGGGCCATGGATATAGGGCCATGGGGACATGGGGCCATGGGGATATGGGGCCATGGGGATGGGGCCATGGGGATGGGGCCATGGGGATGGGGCCATGGGGACACGGATATAGGGCCATGGATATAGGGCCATGGGGATGGGGCCATGGGGATATGGGGCCATGGGGATGGGTCCATGGGGATACGGGGCCGTGGGGCCATGGATATAGGGCCACGGGGACGGGTCCATGGGGATACGGGGCCGTGGGGCCATGGATATAGGGCCACGGGGACGGGTCCATGGGGATACGGGGCCGTGGGGCCATGGATATAGGGCCACGGGGACGGGGTCCATGGGGATATAGGGCCACGGGGACGGGGCCATGTGGCCATGGATATAGGGCCACGGGGACGGGGTCCATGGGGATATAGGGCCACGGGGATGGGTCCATGGGGATACGGGGCCGTGGGGCTGCAGCGCCGTGTGGGGCACGGACCGGGCACGGCGGGGGGCACGGTGCGGCGCAGCGCGGTGACGGTGGCCATGGCGATCTCGTCGGGGCTGTATTTGGTGGGGCAGGCGTGGCCGGGGGTCACCATGTTGGGTTTGAGCAGGGTCCCCTCCAGGTACACGTGGTGGTCGCTCAGAGCCTTGTACACTGCGGCCAGCACCTATGGGGGGGGCAGAGATATGGGGCGGGGGGGGTTATGGGGTGAGGGACCCCCCCCCAGTGGGGACACAGGGTTAGGGACCCCCCCAAATGGGACACAATGGGGGGACATGGGGTGAGGGAACCCACCCCAATGGGGACACAGGGTTAGGGATCCCCCCAATGGGACACAATGAGGGGTTATGGGGTGAGGGAACCTCCCCCAATGGGGACACAGGGTTAGGGACCCCCCCAATGGGACTCAATGGGGACACAGGGACCCCCTCAATGGGGACACAGGGACTCCCCCCCCAGAGAGACTCAATGGGGGCACAGGGACCCCCCCCAAAGGGACACAATGGGGGCACAGGGACCCCCCCCCCAAAGGGACTCAATGGGGACACAGGGACCCCCTCAATGGGGGCACAGGGACCCCCCCAAATGGGACACAATGGGGGCACAGGGACCCCCTCAATGGGGACACAGGGACCCCCCCCAAAGGGACTCAATGGGGATGGATAGGGGACAGGGATAGGGACCCCCCCAAAGGGAAACAATGGGGGCACAGGGACCCCCCCAAATGGGACTCAATGGGAACACAGGGACCCCCCCCCCCCAAATGGGACTCAATGGGGACACAGGGACCCCCCAAAGGAACACAATAGGGACACAGGGACCCCCCCCCCCAAAGGGACTCAATGGGGACACAGGGACCCCCCCCCCAAAGGGACTCAATGGGGACACAGGGACCCCCCCCCAAAAGGGACTCAATGGGGACACAAGGACCCCCCCAATGGGACACAATGGGAACACAGGGACCCCACAAATGGGACTCAATGGGGACACAGGGACCCCCCACAAAGGGACTCAATGGGGACACAGGGACCCCCCCCCAAATGGGACTCAATGGGGGCACAGGGACCCCCCAAAGGGACTCAATGGGGGCACAGGGACCCCCTCAATGGGGACACAGGGACCCCCCCCAAAAGGGACACAATGGGGACACAGGGACCCCCCCCAAAAGGGACACAATGGGGACACAGGGACCCCCTCAATGGGGACACAGGGACCCCCCCAAATGGGACACAATGGGGACACAGGGACCCCCTCAATGGGGACACAGGGACCCCCCCCGCCCCCAAAGGGACTCAATGGGGTGCCCCCATAGGGGCCGGCCCCCCACCTTCTCAGTGACGTATTGGCAGTGCTTGAGGTCGTGGTTCCCATCGGGCAGGATCTCGGGCTCCACGATGGGGACGATGCCGTTCTATGGGGAGCAGGATGTGTACCCACATCCCCATGGCAACCTCCATGTGGTCCATGGGCCCATGGGTCCCGCACCCCTTCCATGGCCCCATGGGTCCTGCACCCCTTCCATGGCCCCATGTCCCCCTCCATGCCCCATCCCCATAGATCCTGCACCCCTCAGACACCCCCATCCCCATAGATCCTGCACCCCTCAGACACCCCAATCCCCATAGATCCTGCACCCCTTCGACACCCCCATCCCCATAGATCCTGCATCCCTTCCATGCCCCCATCCCCATAGATCCTGCACCCCTTCGACACCCCCATCCCCATAGATCCTGCATCCCTTCCATGTCCCTATGGATCGTGCATCCCTTCCATGGCCCCATAGATCCTGCATCCCTTCCATGGCCCCATGTCCCCCTCCATGTCCCCATCCCCATAGATCCTGCATCCCTTCCATGTCCCCATGTCCCCATCCCCATAGATCCTGCATCCCTTCCATGTCCCTATGGATCGTGCATCCCTTCCATGGCCCCATAGATCCTGCATCCCTTCCATGGCCCCATGTCCCCCTCCATGTCCCCATCCCCATAGATCCTGCATCCCTTCCATGTCCCCATGTCCCCATCCCCATAGATCCTGCATCCCTTCCATGGCCCCATAGATCCTGCATCCCTTCCATGTCCCCATGCCCCCATCCCCATAGATCCTGCATCCCTTCCATAGCCCCATAGATCCTGTATCCCTTCCATGTCCCTATGGATCGTGCATCCCTTCCATGTCCCCATAGATCCTGCACCCCTTCCATGTCCCCATGTCCCCATCCCCATAGATCCTGCATCCCTTCCATAGCCCCATAGATCCTGCATCCCTTCCATAGCCCCATAGATCCTGCATCCCTTCCATAGCCCCATAGATCCTGCATCCCTTCCATAGCCCCATAGATCCTGCATCCCTTCCATAGCCCCATAGATCCTGCATCCCTTCCATGTCCCTATGGATCGTCCATCCCTTCCATGTCCCCATGCCCCCATCCCCACAGACCCTGCATCCCTCACACCCCCCCATCCCCACAGACCCTGCATCCCTTCGACACCCCCCCATCCCCACACCACCCCACAACCGCTATGGGTCGGAGCGGGAGGGCCGTTACCTGCTGGCAGATGCTGGCGTAGCGTGCCAGGACGTTGGCGTTCTCCATGATGGCCAAGGGGGTCGGGGTGCCCTCGGAGATCTTGAGCACGCAGCGCCACTTGGCGAAGTCAGCGCCGTCCTTCTTGTACTGGGCACAGCGCTCCATGAGCCCATCCAGGCCTGGGGTAAAGGGGGAACAGCAGGGATGGGGGGGATCAGTGGGGCTGGGTGGGGGGCAGCAGGGATGGGGGGATCAGTGGGGCTGGGTGGGGGGCAGCAGGGATGGGGGGATCAGTGGGGCTGGGTGGGGGGCAGCAGGGATGGGGGGATCTGTGGGGCTGGGTGGGGGGCAGCAGGGATGGGGGGATCTGTGGGGCTTGGGCGGGGAAACAGGGATGGGGGCATGGGGGGGATCAGGGATGGGGGGATCAGTGGGGCTGGGTGGGGGGCAGCAGGGATGGGGGCATCAGTGGGGCTTGGGGGGAGCAGGGATGGGGGTATCAGTGGGGCTTGGGGGGGGATGAGGGATGGGGGTATCAGTGGGGCTGGGTGGGGGGCAGCAGGGATGGGGGCAGCAGGGATGGGGGGATCAGTGGGGTTTGGGGGGGATGAGGGATGGGGGCATCAGTGCGGCTTGGGGGGGGAAACAGGGATGGGGGCATCAGTGGGGCTTGGGGGGGATG
>NW_026916142.1:0-38450 GCF_034315485.1 Pezoporus occidentalis
CATTGCACCCCTATGGGGGGCCCTATGGCCCTGCCCATTGCACCCCTATGGGGGGCTCTATGGTGCTGCCCATTGCACCCCTATGGGGGGACCTATGGCCGTGCCCATTGACCCTATGGGGGGACCTATGGTGCTGCCCATTGCACCCCTATGGGGATCCCTATGGTGCTGCCCATTGCACCCCTATGGGGGGCCCTATGGTGCTGCCCATTGCACCCCTATGGGATCCCTATGGTGCTGCCCATTGCACCCCTATGGGGGCCCTATGGTGCTGCCCATTGCACCCCTATGGGGTCCTATGGCGCTGCCCATTGCACCCCTATGGGGGGCTCTATGGTGCTGCCCATTGCCCCTATGGGATCCCTATGGCCGTGCCCATTGCCCCTATGGGGGGCCCTACACCCCTCCCTATGGCTCCCTATGGGTTTCCCTATGCCCGTCCCCATGGATCCCTATGCCCATCCCTATGGGGATCCCCATGGCTATCCGCACGCATCCCTATGCCCATCCCCATATGTCCCATGCCCCTCTGTGCCTATCCACATCCCCATGGATCCCTATGGGTCCCCCCACCCCATGCACCCCCATGGATCCCTATGGGTCCCCCCATCCCCATGCCCCCCATGGGTCCCCCCATGCCCACCCCATGGATCCCTATCGGTCCCCTATCCCTATGCCCCCCTATGGGTCCCCTCATGCCCACCCCATGCACCCCTATGGGTCCCCCCACCCCATTGATCCCTATGGGTCCCCACCCCATGCCCCCCATAGGTCCCCCCATCCCCACCCCATGGATCCCCATGGGTCCCCACCCCATGGATCTCTATGGGTCCCCCCACCCCATGCCCCCCATGGGTCCCCCATCCCCATGCCCACCCCCTGCCCCCCTATGGGTCCCCCATCCCCATGCACCCCTATGGGTCCCCCCACCCCATGGATCCCTATGGGTCCCCCATCCCCATGCCCACCTCATGCACCCCTATGGGTCCCCACCCCATGGATCCCTATGGGTCCCCCCATCCCCACCCCATGGATCTCTATGGGTCCCCCCCCATGCGCCCCTATGGGTCCCCCCCCATGGATCCCCATGGTCCCCCCATGCCCACCCCATGGATCCCCATGGGTCCCCCATCCCCACGGATCCCTATGGGTCCCCCCATCCCCCTGCCCCCCCATGGGTCCCCCCATCCCCATGCACCCCTATGGGTCCCCCCATCCCCATGCCCCCCATAGGTCCCGCCATCCCCACCCCATGGATCCCTATGGGTCCCCCCATCCCCATGCACCCCCATAGGTCCCCCCATCCCCATGCCCCCCATGGGTCCCCCCCATCCCCATGGATCCCTATGGGTCCCCCCACCCCACGCCCCCCATGGGTCCCCCCATCCCCATGCACCCCTCTGGGTCCCCACGCCCCATCCCCATCCCCATGGATCCCTATGGGTCCCCCATCCCCCCCTATGGTTCCCCCATCCCCATCCCCATGCACCCCTATGGGTCCCCCCATCCCCACCCCATGGATCCCTATGGGTCCCCCCATCCCCATGCCCCCCATGGGTCCCCCATCCCCATGCCCACCCCATGCGCCCCTATGGGTCCCCACCCCATGGATCCCTATGGGTCCCCATCCCCATGCCCCCCTATGGGTCCCCCACCCCATGGATCCCTATGGGTCCCTGCCCCATGGATCCCCTATGGGTCCCCCCACCCCATGCCCCCCTATGGGTCCCCATCCCCCTGCCCCCCTATGGGTCCCGCCCCATGGATCCCTATGGGTCCCGCCCCACGGATCCCCTATGGGTCCCTGCCCCACGGATCCCCTATGGGTCCCTGCCCCACGGATCCCCTATGGGTCCCTGCCCCACGGATCCCCTATGGGTCCCCATCCCCTTGCCCCCCTATGGGTCCCTGCCCCATGGATCCCTATGGGTCCCTGCCCCTATGGGTCCCTGCCCCACGGATCCCTATGGGTCCCTGCCCCACGGATCCCTATGGGTCCCCATCCCCATGCGCCCCTATGGGTCCCCACCCCATGGATCCCTATGGGTCCCCCCATCCCCATGCTCCCCTATGGGTCCCCCACCCCTTGCCCCCCTATGGGTCCCCCCATCCCCATGCACCCCCATGGGTCCCCCCCCCATCCCTTGCACCCCTATGGGTCCCCCATCCCCATCCCCATGGATCCCCATAGGTCCCCCCATCCCCCTGCCCCCCATGGGTCCCCCCACCCCATGGATCCCTATGGGTCCCCACCCCATGGATCCCTATGGGTCCTGCCCCACGGATCCCCATGGTCCCGCCGTGCCCCACAGGAGATCGACGGCCGCTCGCTGCTGCTCATGCAGCGCTCGGACGTGCTCACGGGGCTCTCGATCCGCCTGGGCCCCGCGCTCAAGATCTACGAGCACCACGTGAAGCTGCTGCAGCGCAGCCACTTCCAGGAGCCCCCCGAGCCCGCGCCGGAGCCCTTCCCGGCCTGAGACCCGCTGCGAGACCCACGGCGACCCATTGCGAGCCCCACCGTGACCCACCGGGACCCACTGAGACCCACTGAGACCCATTGAGACCCACTGAGACCCACTGAGACCCATTGAGACCCACTGAGACCCACCGGGACCCACTGAGACCCGCTGCGACCCACCGGGACCCACTGAGACCCACTGCGACCTGCTGAGACACCCACTGCGACCCACTGCGTGAGCCATTGAGACCCAATGAGACTCACTGAGACCCACCAGGACCCATTGAGACCCATTGAGACCCATTGAGACCCACTGAGATCAACTGAGACCCGCTGAGACCCACTGAGACCCCCACTGCGACCCACTGCGTGCCCCACCATGACCCACTGAGACCCACTGCGACCCACTGCGTGAGCCATTGAGACCCAATGAGACCCACTGAGACCCACTGAGACACGCCGCGAGACCCCCGCTGGGACCCACTGAGACCCACTGAGACCCAATGAGACCCATTGAGACCCGCCAGGACCCACTGCGAGCCGCTGAGACCCACTGAGACCCACGGAGACCCGCCGGGACCCACTGAGACCAACTGAGACCCAATGAGAGCCCCGCCGTGACCCACTGCGTGACCAACTGTGAGCTGCTGAGACACCCACTGAGACCCACTGAGACCCGATGAGACCCGATGAGACACCCGCCGTGACCCACTGCGTGACCCACTGAGACCCACTGTGACCCACTGCAAGCCATTGAGACCCGCTGAGACCCACTGAGACCCACTGAGACCAACTGAGATCAACTGAGACCCACTGAGATCAACTGAGCCCCACTGCGTGCCCCACCGTGACCCACTGCATGACCCACTGAGACCCGCTGAGACCCATTGAGACCCATTGAGACCCACTGAGATCAACTGAGACCAACTGAGACCCACTGCGTGACCCACTGAGACCCATTGAGACCAACTGAGACCCACTGAGACCAACTGAGACCCACTGAGACCAACTGAGACCCACTGAGACCAACTGAGACCCACTGAGACCCACTGAGACCCATTGAGACCAACTGAGACCCACTGAGACCAACTGAGACCCACTGAGATCAACTGAGACCCACTGAGATCAACTGAGACCCGCTGAGACCCATTGAGATCAACTGAGACCCATTGAGACCCACTGAGACCCACTGAGACCAACTGAGACCAACTGAGACCCAACTGAGACCCGCTGCGACCCACTGTGTGACCCACTGCGACCCACTGCGACCAACTGAGCCCCACTGCATGCCCCACTGTGTGCCCCACCGAGCCCCACTGTGACCCACTGAGGCCCGCTGCAACCCACTGCGTGACCCACTGAGACCCACTGGGGCCAGCTGCGACCCACTGAGCCCCACTGTGACCCACTGAGGCCCACTGCGACCCACTGTGTGACCCACTGAGACCAACTGAGCCCTGCTGCGCCTCACTGCGACCCACTGAGCCCCACTGCGCCCCCCATTGAGCCCCACTGCGTGCCCCACTGCACCCCACTGAGTGACCCACTGCGCCCCGCTGTGACCAACTGCGCCCCACTGCGTGCCCCACTGCGCCCAACTGCGACCCACTGCGCCCCCCGCTGAGCCCCGCTGCGCCCCACTGTGACCGTGACCAACTGAGCCCTGCTCCGCCCCGCTGTGACCAGCGGGGGGGTCACATCCCTTGGGGGTCGCTCTATGGGGTCAGCCCCACTTGGGGGTCGCTCTATGGGGTCAGCCCCACTTGGGGGGGATCACTCTATGGGGAGTCACCCCACTTTGTGGCTGACCCCCTTTGGGGGTAACTCTTTGGGGGGGTCAGCCCCACTTGGGGGTCGCTCTATGGGGGTCACTCCACTTTGGGGGCTCACTCCATGGGGGGGGTCACCCCACTTTGGGGGCTTGCTCTATGGAGGGGTCAGCCCACTTGGGGGTCACTCTATGGGGGGTCAGCCCACTTGGGGGTCACTCTATGGGGGGTCAGCCCACTTGGGGGTCGCCCTATGGGGGGGTCAGCCCACTTTGGGGGTCGCTCATGGGGGTCAGCCCCACTTGGGGGTCGCTCTATGGGGGTCAGCCCACTTGGGGGTCGCTCTATGGGGGTCAGCCCACTTGGGGGTCGCTCTATGGGGATCAGCCCCACTTAGGGGTCGCTCTATGGGGGGGTCAGCCCACTTTGGGGGTCACTCGATGGGGGTCACATCCCTTGGGGGTCGCTCTATGGGGGTCAGCCCACTTGGGGGTCACTCTGTGGGGGTCAGCCCCACTTGGGGTGCTCTCTCTATGGGGGGGTCACCCCACTTTGGGGCTCGCTCTATGGGGGTCAGCCCCACTTGGGGGGCTCGCTCTATGGGGGTCACCCCACTTTGGGGTCTCGCTCTATGGGGGGGCTCGCTCTATGGGGGTCACCCCACTTTGGGGGCTCACTCTATGGGGTCTCGCTCTATGGGGTCTCGCTCTATGGGGGTTACCCACTTTGGGGCTCGCTCTGTGGGGGGGTCACCCCACCTGGGGGGTCACTCTATGGGGGTCAGCCCCACTTGGGGGTCGCTCTATGGGGGGTCACCCCACTTTGGGGGCTCACTCTAAGGGGGTCACCCACTTGGGGGGCTCGCTCTATGGGGGTCACCCACTCGGGGGTCACTCTGTGGGGGTCACATCCCTTGGGGGTTTCTATGGGGGGGGTGTCAGCCCACTTGGGGGTCACTCTATGGGGCTCACCCCACCTGGGGGGTCGCTCTATGGGGGTCAGCCCCACTTGGGGGTCGCTCTATGGGGTTCAGCCCCACTTGGGGGTCGCTCTATGGGGTTCAGCCCCACTTGGGGGTCTCACTCTATGGGGGTCACCCCACTTTGGGGTCTCGCTCTATGGGGTCTCGCTCTATGGGGTTCAGCCCCACTTGGGGGTCACTCTATGGGGTTCAGCCCCACTTGGGGGTCGCTCTATGGGGTCTCGCTCTATGGGGGTCAGCCCCACTTTGGGGTTCGCTCTATGGGGGTCAGCCCCACTTGGGGGTCTCGCTCTATGGGGGTCACCCCACTTTGGGGCTTGCTCTATGGGGTCTCGCTCTATGGGGTCTTGCTCTATGGGGGTCAGCCCCACTTGGGGGTCACTCTATGGGGGTCAGCCCCACTTGGGGGTCGCTCTATGGGGTTCAGCCCCACTTGGGGGTCGCTCTATGGGGTCTCACTCTATGGGGGTCAGCCCCACTTGGGGGTCGCTCTATGGGGTTCAGCCCCACTTGGGGGTCGCTCTATGGGGGTCAGCCCCACTTGGGGGTCACTCTGTGGGGGTCACCCCACTTGGGGGTCGCTCTATGGGGGTCACCCCACTTTGGGGTCTCTATGGGGGTCAGCCCCACTTTGGGGTCTCGCTCTATGGGGTCTCGCTCTATGGGGTTCAGCCCCACTTGGGGGTCGCTCTTTGGGGGTTCCTGTTTCTTGTGGGGATTTTTAGCCTTGGGAGGAGGGGTGGGGGGGAGGGGGGGGGTGGGGGAGGTGCTCCCGGAGCCGTTTTAACCTGACCGCCCCCTTACCCAGAATGGGGGGCAGCCCCTCCCCCTCCCAGCACCCCGTTCACACAAGGGGGGGGCTGCCCCTCCCCCCCCCCATCCCCTCCCATCCCCCCGCCTTGTTTTGGGGTTTTTTAAATAAAAATGGTTCAAAAAGCAGCGTTGGATGGGGGTGGGGTGGTTTTTGGGGGGGGAGGGGCGCGATGTGGGGTGGTTATGGGGTGCTGAGGGGTGGTTATGGGGTGCTATGGGGTGGTTATGGGGTGCTGGGGGGTGGTTGTGGGGTGCTGGGGGGTGGTTGTGGGGTGCTATGGGGTGGTTATGGGGTGCTATGGGGTGGTTATGGGGTGCTATGGGGTGGTTATGGGGTGCTATGGGGTGGTTATGGGGTGCTGAGGGGTGGTTGTGGGGTGGTTATGGGGTGCTGTGGGGTGGTTGTGGGGTGCTGTGGGGTGGTTGTGGGGTGGTTATGGGGTGCTGAGGGGTGGTTATGGGGTGCTATGGGGTGGTTATGGGGTGTCTGTGGGGCGCTATGGGGTGTCTATGGGGTGGTCATGGGCGGGTGATGGGGTGGATATGGGGTGGTGATGGGGGGGTTATGGGGTGCTATGGGGCAATTATGGTGTGTCATGGGGCGGTTATGGGGCAATGAGGGGAGGTTATGGGGTGCTGAGGGGTGGTTATGGGGTGCTGAGGGGTGGTTATGGGGGGCTATGGGGCGCTATGGGGGGGTGGTTATGGGGGGCTATGGGGCGCGCTATGGGGCGCTGTGGGGCTATGGGGGGGTGGTTATGGGGCGCTATGGGGGGGTGGTTATGGGGTGCTATGGGGTGCTATGGGGCAGTTACGGTGTGTCATGGGACAGTTGTGGGGCGCTGAAGAGTACTTATGGGGCTCTGAGGAGTGGTTATGGGGCGGTTATGGGGCGCTGAGGGGTGGTTATGGGGTGCTGAGGGGTGGTTATGGGGTGCTATGGGGCAATTATGGTGTGTCATGGGGCGGTTATGGGGCAATGAGGGGAGGTTATGGGGTACTGAGGGGCGGTTATGGGGCGCTCTGGGGCAGCTATGGGGTGCTCTGGGGCAGCTATGGGGCGCTCTGAGACAGGTATAGGGCAGCTATGGGGTGCTATAGGGCGCTATGGGGTACTCTGGGGTGCTCTGGGGCAGCTATGGGGCGCTATGGTGTGCTGTGGGGCAGCTATAGGGAGCTATGGGGAGCTCTGGGGAGCTCTGGGGCAGCTATGGGGCGCTTTGGAGCGCTACGGTGTGCTATGGGGCGCTATGGGGTGCTGTGGGGCAGCTATGGGGCGCTATGGGGCAGCTATGGGGTGCTCTGGGGCGCTATAGAGCGCTATGGGGCAGCTATGGGGTGCTCTGGGACAGCTCTGGGGCACTCTGGGGCTGCTATGGGGCGCTATGGGGCACTCTGGGGCAGCTCTGGGGCAGCTCTGGGGCACTCTGGGGCAGCTCTGGGGTGCTCTGGGGCAGCTATGGGGCAGCTATGGGGCGCTGTGGGGTCCTATGGGGCGCTATGGGGCAGCTATGGGGCGCTATGGGGCAGCTATGGGGTGCTCTGGGGCGCTATAGGGCGCTATGGGCGCTATAGAGCGCTATGGGGCAGCTATGGGGCAGCTCTGGGGCAGCTATGGGGCGCTATAGAGCGCTATGGGGCAGCTATGGGGTGCTCTGGGGCAGCTCTGGGGCACTCTGGAGCAGCTATGGGGCAGCTCTGGGGCGCTCTGGGGCAGCTATGGGGCGCTCTGGGGCAGCTATAGGGCACTATAGGGCGCTATGGGGCACTCTGGGGCAGCTATGGGGCGCTATGGGGCACTCTGGGGCAGCTCTGGGGCAGCTATGGGGCACTCTGGGGCGCTATGGGGCGCTATGGGGCACTCTGGAGCAGCTATAGGGCGCTATGAGGCAGCTATGGGGCACTCTGGAGCAGCTATGGGGCACTATAGGGCGCTATGGGTCACTCAGCCTCAGCTCTTTCCCAGCCCCCCCCATCCCCTCCCCTCCCCTCCCTCCCATCCGCGCATGCGCCGCTCCCTCCTCCTCCTCCTCCCCCTCCCCTTGGCTCCTCCCCCGGCGGCGGCGGCGGCGGCGCTCGCGGCGTTGGCGCATGCGCGGCGCGGCGCTCGCGGCGTTGGCGCATGCGCGGCGCGGTGCTCGCGGCGTTGGCGCATGCGCGGCTCGGTGCTCGCGGCGTTGGCGCATGCGCGGCTCGGTGCTTGCGGCTTGGCGCATGCGCGGTGCGGTGCTTGCGGCGTTGGCGCATGCGCGGCTCGGTGCTCGCGGCGTTGGCGCATGCGCGGCGCGGTGCTTGCGGCGTTGGCGCATGCGCGGCGCGGTGCTTGCGGCGCTGGCGCATGCGCAGGGCGGTGCTCGCGGCATTGGCGCATGCGCGGCTCGGTGCTCGCGGCGTTGGCGCATGCGCGGCTCGGTGCTCGCGGCGTTGGCGCATGCGCGGCTCGGTGCTCGCGGCGTTGGCGCATGCGCGGAGCGGTGCCTGCGGCGTTGGCGCATGCGTGGCTCGGTTCTTGCGGCGTTGGCGCATGCGCGGCGCGGTGCTTGCGGCGTTGGCGCATGCGCGGCGCGGTGCTTGCGGCGCTGGCTGCGGGGGAAGATGGCGGCGTCCTCGCTGGAGCAGAAGCTGTCGCGCCTGGAGGCGAAGCTCAAGCAGGAAAACCGCGAGGCCCGAAGGAGAATCGACCTCAGCCTCGAGATCACCGCCACCGCCACCGCCACCGGCACCGGCACCGCCACCGCCGCAGCCGCAGGGAGCGGCACCGGCAGCGGCAGCGGCAGAGCGAGGCCCAGTGAGGGAACGGGAACGGGAACGGGGAGGCCTAGGGCGGGGGGGTGGGGGGGGGGATTGGGGGGTGTTGGGGGGTACTGGGGGTACTTATGGGGCGCTGGGGGTACTTATGGGGAGCTGTGAGGCAATTGTGGGGTAATTGGAGGGTGCTGGGGGGAACTGTGGGGCGCTGGGGGTACTTGTGGGGCGCTGTGAGGCAATTGGGGGGTAATTGAGGGGTGTTGGGGGTGCTGGGGGTACTTATGGGGCGCTGGGGGTACTTGTGGGGAGCTGTGAGGCAATTGGGGGGTAATTAGGGAGTGTTGGGGGTCACTGGGGGTACTTATGGGGCTCTGTGAGGCAATTGTGGGGTAATTGAGGGGTGTTGGGGGTGCTGGGGGCACTTATGGGGCGCTGTGAGGTAATTATGGGGCAATTGGGGGGTGCTGGGGGTCACTGGGGGTACTTATGGGGCGCTGTGAGGCAATTGTGGGGCAATTGGGGGGTTCTGGGGGTCACTGGGGGTACTTATGGGGCGCTGTGAGGCAATTGTGGGGCAATTGGGGGGTGTTGGGGGTAGGTGTGGGGCGCTGCGGGGTGTTGGGGGTCACTGGGGGCACTTATGGGGCGCTATGAGGCAATTGTGGGGTAATTGAGGGTTGTTGGGGGGGGTTGGGGGTACTTATGGGGCGCTGTGAGGCAATTGTGGGGCAATTGGAGGGTGCTGGGGGGCACTGGGGGTACTTATGGGGCGCTATGAGGCAATTGGGGGGTAATTGGAGGGTGCTGGGGGTCACTGGGGGCACTTATGGGGCACTGGGGGTACTTGTGGGGCGCTGTGAGGCAATTGTGGGGTAATTGAGGGGTGTTGGGGGTCACTGGGGGTACTTATGGGTCACTGGGGGCACTTATGGATCACTGGGGGTACTTATGGGGCACTGTGAGGCAATTGGGGGGTAATTGAGGGGTGTTGGGGGTCACTGGGGGAACTTATGGGGCGCTGTGAGGCAATTGTGGGACAATTGGGGGGTGTTGGGTGTCACTGGGGGCACTTATGGGGCACTGGGGGTACTTATGGGGCGCTGTGAGGCAATTGTGGGACAATTGGAGGGTGCTGGGGGGAGCTGTGGGGCGCTGGGGGTACTTGTGGGGCGCTGTGAGGCAATTGTGGGACAATTGGGGGGTGCTGGGGGGAGCTGTGGGGCGCTGGGGGTACTTGTGGGGCGCTGTGAGGCAATTGTGGGGTAATTGAGTGGTGTTGGGGGTCACTGGGGGAACTTATGGGGCGCTGTGAGGCAATTGGACAATTGGAGGGTGCTGGGGGGAGCTGTGGGGCGCTGGGGGTACTTGTGGGGCGCTGTGAGGCAATTGTGGGGCAATTGGGGGGTTCTGGGGGTCACTGGGGGTACTTATGGGGCGCTGTGAGGCAATTGGGGGGCAATTGCGGGGTGCTGGGGGTACTTATGGGGCGCTTGAGGCAATTATGGGGCAATTGGAGGGTGTTGGGGGTCACTGGGGGTACTTATGGGGCGCTATGAGGCAATTGTGGGGTAATTGAGGGGTGTTGGGGGTCGCTGGGGGCACTTATGGGGCTCTGTGAGGCAATTGTGGGGCAATTGGAGGGTGCTGGAGGGAGCTGTGGGGCGCTGGGGGTATTTATGGGGCGCTGTGAGGCAATTGTGGGGCAATTGGAGGGTGCTGGGGGTCACTGGGGGCACTTACGGGGCACTGGGGGTACTTATGGGGCACTCTGAGGCAACTGTGGGGTAATTGAGGGGTGTTGGGGGTCACTGGGGGCACGTATGGGGCACTGGGGGCACTTATGGGGCCCTGTGAGGCAATTGGGGGGCAATTAGGGGGTGTGGGGGGTGCTGGGGGTACTTGTGGGAAGCTGGAGGTACTTATGGGGCGCTGTGAGGCAATTGTGGGGCAATTGGAGGGTGCTGGGGGTCACTGGGGGCACTTATGGGGCACTGTGAGGCAATTGGGGGGTAATTGGAGGGCGCTGGGGGCAGTTATGGGGCACTGTGGGGCAGTTGGGGGGTGCTGGGGGCTCTTGGGGGGGCCCTGGGGGCAGTTATAGGGCACTGGGGGGCAGGTGTGGGGCAATTTGAGGGTGCTGGGGGCAGTTGTGGGGTGCTGGGGGAAGGTGTAGGGCGCTGCAGGCTGTTGGGGGGCACTGGGGGCAGTTGGGGGGCATTGGAGGCAGTTGTGGGGCGCTGTGAGGCAATTGTGGGGCAATTGGAGGGTGCTGGGGGGCAGTTGTAGGGCGCTGGGGGCTGTTGGGTGGTGCTGGGGGCAGTTATGGGGCGCTGTGGGGCAGTTCGAGGACATTGGGGGTCACTGGGGGCAGTTGTGGGGCGCTGTGAGGCAGTTGTGGGTCAATTGGAGGGCGCTGTGGGGCAGTTGTGGGGTACTGGGGGCAGTTGGAGGGGTGCTGGGGGGAGTTACAGGGCGCTGTGGGGGCAGTTGGGGGTCACTGGGGGCAGTTGTGGGGTCACTGGGGGCAGTTGTGGGGTGCTGTGAGGCAATTGGGGGGCGCTGGGGGGCAGTTGTGGGGTACTGGGGGCAGTTGGAGGGGGGCTGGGGGGCGCTGTGGGGGCAGTTGGGGGTCACTGGGGGCAGTTGTGGGGTGCTGTGAGGCAATTGGGGGGCGCTGGGGGGCAGTCGTGTGTGGGTCACTGGCAGCAGTTGGGGGTCACGGTGCAGTTGGGGGTCACTGGGGGCAGGTGTGGGGCAATTGGAGGGCGCTGGGGGGAGCAGTTGTGGGGTGCTGGGGGCTGTTGGGTGGTGCTGGGGGTAGTTATATGGTGCTGTGGGGCAGTTGTGGGGCACTGGGGGCAGTTGTGGGGCACTGGGGGCAGGTGTGGGGCACTGTGAGGCAATTGTGGGGCAGTTGTGGGTCCCTGGGGGCTGTTGTGGGTCGCTGTGGGGCAGTTGGGGGTCACTGTGGGGCACTTGGGGGACTCTGGGGGCAGTTTTGGGGCAATTGGAGGGTGCTGGGGGGCAGTTGGGTGGTGCTGGAGGCAGTTATAGGGCGCTGTGGGGCAGTTCGAGGACACTGGGGGCAGTTGGGGGTCACTGGGGGCAGGTGTGGGGCAATTGGAGGGCACTGGGGGGCAGTTGTGGGGTACTGGGGGCAGTTGGAGGGGGGCTGGGGGGAGTTACAGGGCGCTGTGGGGGCAGTTGGGGTCACTGGGGGCAGTTGGGGGTCACTGGGGCAGTTGTGGGGCGCTGTGAGGCAATTGGGGGGCGCTGGGGGGCAGTTGTGTGTGGGGCACTGGCGGCAGTTGGGGGTCACGGTGCAGTTGGGGGCCACTGGGGGCAGTTGTGGGGCAATTGGAGGGTGCTGGGGGGGCAGTTGTAGGGCGCTGGGGGCTGTTGGGTGGTGCTGGGGGCAGTTATGGGGCACTGAGGGGCAGTTCGAGGACACTGGGGGCAGTTGGGGGTCACTGGGGGCAGTTGTGGGGCGCTGTGAGGCAGTTGTGGGTCAATTGGAGGGCACTGTGGGGCAGTTGTGGGGTACTGGGGGCTGTTGGGTGGTGCTGGGAGTAGTTATAGGGCGCTGTGGGGCAGTTCTAGGGCACTGGGGGCACTTGTGGGGCACTGGGGGCACTTGTGGGGCACTGGGGGCAGGTATTGGGCGCTGTGGGCTATTGGGTGGGTGCTGGGGGTAGTTGGGGGTCCCGGTGCAGTTGGGGGTCACTGGGGGCAGTTGTGGGGTGCTGTGAGGCAATTGGAGGGTGCTGGGGGCACGTGTGGGGCTCTCCGGGCTGTTGGGGGGTGCTGTGAGGCAATTGTAGGGCACTGGGGGCAGTTGTGGGGCACTGGGGGCAGTTGTGGGGTGCTGAGGGCAGTTGTGGGGCACTGGCGGGAGTTATAGGGCGCTGTGGGGCAGTGGGTGCTCACTGGGGGCAGTTGTGGGGGCGGTTGTGGGGCAATTGGAGGGTGCTGGGGGGCAGTTGTGGGGTGGTTGTGGGGCAGTTGGGGGTCACTGGGGGGGGGGGGCACATCCCCCCCCATGGATGCACTCTGGGCCCCCTCCCCCCCCCCAGGTAGGCCCCATCCACCCCCGGGAGGGGGGGAGGGGCAGCCCCCCCACACCCCTCCCCCCTCTTTCCCCCCCCTCCCCCCCATTTCCCCTCGCCCCTCCCCCCGTGCCCGCGGGGATTTACGTTTTTTTTCTTTCTTTTCCTTATTTCCCCCCCTTTTTCCCCCTCATTTTTGTTATTTTCTCCCCCTCCCCCCCTTCCCCCACCCCTCCCCCCCCTCCCTCCCCCCCTCCCCCACCCCCCCCCATCCCCCCCCTCCAGTTATCGTCATCACCCTTAGCCCCGCTCCCGCTCCGTCCCAGCGAGCAGGTACCACCGTGCCCCTCCCCCCCCCCACCCCCCCAACCCCCCCTTTGCCCCCTCGCTGACCCCCCCTCTGTGTGCCCCGCCCCCACATCCCCCCTCCCCCCCCCCCCCCCCCCATATCCACTCAATGGAGCCGCTTCTCCCTCCCCCCCCCCCCCCTTTGTGCCCCTCCCCCCGCATGGAGTGCGCATGCCCCCCCCGCATGGGGGGTGGGGGTGGGGGTGGGGGGGGTGTGTGTACAATTGGGGGGGGAGGGGGGGTGGGGGAGGCCCCATATGGGACATGGGGGGGGTTTTGGGGGGGTGCTGACACCTCTCTCTGCCCCCTCCCCCCCCCTTCCTTCTTCCCCTCCCCCCTCCGCCCCTCCCCCCAGCCTTGCAGTTGCCCCTGGTCAGCGATGGGGGGGGCAGGGCCGGACCCCCCGAGGGCCCCCAGCCCCCCCTGCCCCCCCCCCGCCCCCGGCACATGCTGGGGCTGCCGCAGCCGCCGTTCCTGGTGCCCCGCAGCGTGGAGAGGTGAGGAACCCCCCCCCTCCCCCCCGCGCCCCCCAAGTGCCCCCCAAGTGCCCCCCTGTGCCCCCCAAGTGCCCCCTAAGTCCCCTCTGTGCCCCACACGCACACACACGCACCCCATTGGCTGGGCAGGTGAAAGCGAGCGCCCCCATTGGCCCACTGGAAGGCTGAGGTTTGCTGGGATTCGCTGAAGGGACGGAGGGGGCGTGCGTTGTGGTTGGGCACAGGGTCTGGGATCGCGTGCTCTGATTGGTCAAGGAGATTTCCGCACGCTGATTGGCCAGGTCTCTGCCTTTGCCTCGTTTTGATTGGCCAGAGGCTGTGGGATCGCGTGCTCTGATTGGCCAAGGAGATTTCCGCATGCTGATTGGCCAGGCCTCTGCCTTTGCCTTGTTCTGATTGGCCAGGGTCTGTGGGATCGCGACCTCTGATTGGCCAAAGAGGTTTCCGCACGCTGATTGGCCGGGCCTCTGCCTTTGGTTCATTCTGATTGGCCAGAGGCTGTGGGATCGCATCCTCTGATTGGCCAAGGAGATTTCCACATGCTGATTGGCCGGGCCTCTGCCTTTGCCTCATTCTGATTGGCCAGAGGTTGTGGGATCGCATGCTCTGATTGGTCAGGTGGATTTCTATATGCTGATTGGCAGAAACCACCAGATGGGGCAGGTCTCCCCCTTTGCCTTATTCTGATTGGCCAGAGGTTGTGGGCCGGGCCCCCCAAGTCCCCTCTGTGCCCCACACACACACCCCATTGGCTGGGCAGGCGGAAGCCAGCGCCCCCATTGGCCCACTGGAAGGCTGAGGTCTGCTGTGATTCGCTGAAGGGACGGAGGGGGCGTGCGTTGTGGTTGGGCTGATTGGTCAAGGAGATTTCCGCACACTGATTGGCCAGGTCTCTGCTTTTGCCTCGTTTTGATTGGCCAGAGGCTGTGGGATCGCATCCTCTGATTGGCCAAGGAGATTTCCGCACGCTGATTGGAGGTTTGCCTCGCTGATACAGAGGCTGATTGGCCGGGCCTCTGCCTTTGGTTCATTCTGATTGGCCAGAGGCTGTGGGATCACGTGCTCTGATTGGTCAGGTGGATTTCTATATGCTGATTGGCAGAAACCACCAGATGGGGCAGGTCTCCCCCTTTGCCTCATTCTGATTGGCCAGAGGCTGTGGGCCTACCCCTGGGCCCCCCAAGTCCCCTCTGTGCCCCACACACACACACACGCACCCCATTGGCTGGGCAGGCGGAAGCCAGCGCCCCCATTGGCCCACTGGAAGGCTGAGGTTTGCTGGGATTCGCTGAAGGGACGGAGGGGGCGTGCGTTGTGGTTGGGCAGAGGGTCTGGGATCGCGTGCTCTGATTGGCCAAGGAGATTTCCGCACGCTGATTGGCCAGGTCTCTGCCTTTGCCTCGTTCTGATTGGCCAGAGGCTGTGGGATCGCGTGCTCTGATTGGTCAGGTGGATTTCTATGTGCTGATTGGCAGAAACAGCCAGATGGGGCAGGCCTCCCCCTTTGCCTCATTCTGATTGGCCAGAGGCTGTGGGCCCACCCCTGTGCCCCCCAAGTCCCCTCTGTGCCCCACACGCACGCACCCCATTGGCTGGGCAGGCGGAAGCCAGAGCCCCCATTGGCCCACTGGAAGGCTGAGGTTTGCTGGGATTCGCTGAAGGGACGGAGGGGGCGTGCGTTGTGGTTGGGCAGAGGGTCTGGGATCGCGTGCTCTGATTGGCCAAGGAGATTTCCGCACGCTGATTGGCCGGGCCTCTGCCTTTGCCTCGTTCTGATTGGCCAGAGGCTGTGGGATCGCATCCTCTGATTGGCCAAGGAGATTTCCGCATGCTGATTGGCCAGGCCTCCCCCTTTGCCTCGTTCTGATTGGCCAGAGGCTGTGGGATCGCGTGCTCTGATTGGTCAGGTTGATTTCTATATGCTCATTGGCAGAAACCGCCAGATGGGGCAGGTCTCCCCCTTTGCCTCGTTCTGATTGGCCAGAGGCTGTGGGCCCACCCCTGGGCCCCCCAAGTCCCCTCTGTGCCCCACACACACACACACGCACCCCATTGGCTGGGCAGGCGGAAGCCAGCGCCCCCATTGGCCCACTGGAAGGCTGAGGTTTGCTGGGATTCGCTGAAGGGACGGAGGGGGCGTGCGTTGTGGTTGGGCAGAGGGTCTGGGATCGCATGCTCTGATTGGTCAAGGAGATTTCCGTATGCTGATTGGCCAGGCGTCCGCCTTTGTCTTGTTCTGATTGGCCAGAGGGTCTGGGATCGCATCTTCTGATTGGCCAAGGAGATTTCCGCACGCTGATTGGCCAGGTCTCTGCCTTTGTCTCGTTCTGATTGGCCAGAGGCTGTGGGATCGCGTGCTCTGATTGGTCAGGTTGATTTCTATATGCTGATTGGCAGAAACCGCCTGATGGGGCAGGCCTCCCCCTTTGCCCCACTCTGATTGGCCAGAGCTCCGGGAGATCACGTGCAGTGGTTGGCTGGATGTGCAGGGGGCTGTTGGTGCCTATTGGCCAGAGCTCCAAGGGGATCACGTGTGCTGCCGGTGCTGATTGGTCGGATGCTCATTGGCTGCTCAGGCAGGGTTTTCCCCTGTGCTGATTGGCCAGGAGACTGAGGGCTCGATGGTGCTGATTGGCCAAAGGTCCAGAGGGTTGCGGGTGCTGATTGGCCAGGCAGACGGGAATCCCTGAATAGTGATTGGGCAGACAGCTGCGATGCCCTGCATGCTGGTTGGCTACAAAGGGGAGAGATCCTTGCTGTGATTGGTCAGATGACCAGGAGCATGTGGGTGCTGATTGGCCGCACAGGCCCTGCCTTCTGGTGGTTTGGTTCGCGGTTCAGGTGCTGATTGGCTGGGTGTCCCCCTGGCCCTTTCTGATTGGCCAGGCCTCTCCCTTTGCCCTATTCTGATTGGCCAGGCTCCCCCTTTACCCTGTTCTGATTGGCCAGGCTCCCCCTTTACCCCATTCTGATTGGCCAGGCTTCCCCTTTACCTCATTCCGATTGGCCAGGCTCCCCCTTTACCTCATTCTGATTGGCCAGGCTCCCCCTTTACCCCATTCCGATTGGCCAGGCTCCCCCTTTACCCCATTCTGATTGGCCAGGCTTCCCCTTTACCTCATTCTGATTGGCCAGGCTCCCCTTTTACCCCATTCTGATTGGCCAGGCTCCCTTTTTACCCCATTCTGATTGGCCAGGCTCCCCCTTTACCCCGTTCCGATTGGCCAGGCTCCCCTTTTACCCTACTCTGATTGGCCAGGCTCCCTTTTTACCCCATTCTGATTGGCCAGGCTCCCCCTTTACCCCATTCTGATTGGCCAGGCTCCCCCTTTACCCCATTCTGATTGGCCAGGCTTCCCCTTTACCTCATTCTGATTGGCCAGGCTCCCTTTTTACCCCATTCTGATTGGCCAGGCTCCCCTTTTACCCCATTCTGATTGGCCAGGCTCCCCTTTTACTCCATTCTGATTGGCCAGGCTCCCTTTTTACCCCATTCTGATTGGCCAGGCTCCCCTTTTACCCCATTCTGATTGGCCAGGCTCCCTTTTTACCCCATTCCGATTGGCCAGGCTCCCCCTTTACCCCATTCTGATTGGCCAGGCTCCGCTTTTACCCCATTCCGATTGGCCAGGCTCCCCTTTTACGGCGTTCCGATTGGCCAGGCTCCCCCTTTACCCCATTCTGATTGGCCAGGCTCCCCCTTTACCCCATTCTGATTGGCCAGGCTCCCCCTTTACCCCATTCTGATTGGTCAGGCTCCCCCTTTTACCCCATTCTGATTGGCCAGGCTCCCCTTTTACCCCATTCTGATTGGCCAGGCTCCCCCTTTACCCCATTCTGATTGGCCAGGCTCCCCTTTTACCCCATTCTGATTGGCCAGGCTCCCTTTTTACCCCATTCTGATTGGCCAGGCTCCCCCTTTACCCCATTCTGATTGGCCAGGCTCCCTTTTTACCCCATTCTGATTGGCCAGGCTCCCCTTTTACCCCATTCTGATTGGCCAGGCTCCCCTTTTACCCCATTCTGATTGGCCAGGCTCCCCTTTTACCCCATTCTGATTGGCCAGGCTCCCTTTTTACCCCATTCTGATTGGCCAGGCTCCTCTTTTACCCCATTCTGATTGGCCAGGCTCCCTTTTTACCCCATTCTGATTGGCCAGGCTCCCCCTTTTACCCCATTCTGATTGGCCAGGCTCCCTTTTTACCCCATTCTGATTGGCCAGGCTCCTCTTTTACCCCATTCTGATTGGCCAGGCTCCCTTTTTACCCCATTCTGATTGGCCAGGCTCCCTTTTTACCCCATTCTGATTGGCCAGGCTCCCTTTTTACCCCATTCTGATTGGCCAGGCTCCCTTTTTACCCCATTCTGATTGGCCAGGCTTCCCTTTTTACCCCATTCTGATTGGCCAGGCTCCCTTTTTACCCCATTCTGATTGGCCAGGCTCCCTTTTTACCCCATTCTGATTGGCCAGGCTCCCCTTTTACCCCATTCTGATTGGCCAGGCTCCCCCTTTACCCCATTCTGATTGGCCAGGCTCCCCCTTTACCCCATTCTGATTGGCCAGGCTCCCTTTTTACCCCATTCTGATTGGCCAGGCTCCTCTTTTACCCCATTCTGATTGGCCAGGCTCCTCTTTTACCCCATTCTGATTGGCCAGGCTCCCCTTTACCCCATTCTGATTGGCCAGGCTCCCCCTTTACCCCATTCTGATTGGCCAGGCTCCCCTTTTACCCCATTCTGATTGGCCAGGCTCCCTTTTTACCCCATTCTGATTGGCCAGGCTCCCTTTTTACCCCATTCTGATTGGCCAACCTCCTCTTTCTTCTCCCCAGCATCGAAATCGACCAGAAGCTGCAGGAGATCATGAAGCAGACCGGGTACCTCACTGTGGGGGGGCAGGTGAGCAATGGGGGGGGGGATGACAACACCCAGGACGCATGGTGTGGGACCAATGGGTCCCTGACCCCCAACCATGTGTGTGTGTGTCCCCATCCTGCCCCATAGCGTTACCAAGCAGAGATCAACGACCTGGAAAACCTGGGGGAGATCGGGAGCGGGACCTGCGGCCAGGTGTGGAAGATGCGGTTCCGCAAGACCGGCCACGTCATCGCTGTCAAGGTGGGGACCCCCCCCCCAGCACCCCAAAATGAGCTGGGATCCAAGCCTGACCCCCAACTCCCCCCCCCTTCCCTGCCCTCCAACAGCAAATGCGGCGCTCGGGGAACCGGGAGGAGAACAAACGGATCCTGATGGATCTGGATGTGGTGCTCAAGAGCCACGACTGCCCCTACATCGTGCAGTGCTTCGGGACCTTCATCACCAACGTGAGCGCTGAGCACCCCCCGGGCCTCGAGGCAGACGGGGTGCACCCCGCATCTAGGGTCTGGATTCATCCGTGGGTCCCTCCAGGGTCTGGATTCATCCGTGGGTCCTCCCAGATCCATCCATGGGTGCCCCTAGGGTCCAGATCCATCCATGGGTCCCTCCCAGATCCGTCCATGGGTCCCCACAGGGTCCAAATCCATCCATGGGTGCCCCTAGGGTCCAGATCCATCCATGGGTCCCCACAGGGTCCAGATCCATCCATGGGTCCCCACAGGGTCCGGATCCATCCATGGGTCCCCACAGGGTCCAAATCAATCCATGGGTGCCCTAGGGTCTGGATCCATCCATGGGTGCCCCTAGGGTCTGGATCCATCCATGGGTGCTCTCAGGGTCCACATCCATCCATGGGTCCCCACAGGGTCCAAATCCATCCATGGGTGCCCCTAGGGTCCGGATCCATCCATGGGTGCCCCTAGGGTCCAGATCCATCCATGGGTCCTCTCAGGGTCCACATCCACCCATGGGTGCCCCCAGGGTCCGGATCCATCCATGGGTTCGCACAGGGTCCGGATCCATCCATGGGTGCCCCTAGGGCCCGGATTCATCCATGGGTGCCCCTAGGGCCCGGATTCATCCATGGGTGCCCCTAGGTCCGGATCCACCCATGGGTGCCCCTAGGGTCCAGATCCATCCATGGGTGCCCCTAGGGTCCAGATCCATCCATGGGTGCCCCCAGGGTCCGGATCCATCCATGGGTGCCCCTAGGGTCCAGATCCATCCATGGGTGTCCCTAGGATCCGGATCCATCCATGGGTCCCCACAGGGTCTGGATACATCCATGGGTGCCCCTAGGGTCCAGATCCATCCTTGGGTGCCCCTAGGGTCCGGATCCATCCATGGGTCTCCCTGGGATCCAGATCCATCCGTGGGTGTCCCTAGGGCCCGGATTCATCCATGGGTGCCCCTAGGGTCCAGATCCACCCATGGGTGCCCCTAGGGTCCAGATCCATTCATGGGTGCCCCTAGGGTCCAGATCCATCCATGGGTGCCCCTAGGGTCCAGATCCACCCATGGGTGCCCCTAGGGTCCAGATCCACCCATGGGTGCCCCTAGGGTCCGAATCCATCCATGGGTCCCCACAGGGTCCAGATCCACCCATGGGTGCCCCTAGGGTCCAGATCCATCCATGGGTGCTCTCAGGGCCCGGATCCATCCTTGGGTGCCCCTAGGGTCCAGATCCATCCATGGGTGCTCTCAGGGGCCATATCCACCCATGGGTGCCCCTAGGGTCCAGATCCATCCATGGGTGCCCCTAGGGTCCAGAACCATTTATGGGTCCAGATCCATCCATGGGTGATCCAGATCCATCCATGGGTGCCCCCTATCCATGGGTGCCCCTAGGGTCCGGATCCATCCATGGGTGCCCCTAGGGTCCAGATCCATCCATGGGTGCCCCTAGGGTCCAGATCCATCCATGGGTGCCCCTAGGGTCCGGATCCATCCATGGGTGCCCCTAGGGTCTGGATCCATCCATGGGTGCCCCTAGGGTCCGGATCCATCCATGGGTGCCCCTAGGGTCCGGATCCATCCATGGGTCTCCCTGGGATCCAGATCCATCTGTGGGTGCCCCTAGGGTCCAGATCCATCCATGGGTGCCCCTAGGGTCCAGATCCATCCATGGGTGCTCTCTCAGGGTCCGGATCCATCCATGGGTGCCCCTAGGGTCCAGATCCATCCATGGGTGCCTCTAGGGTCCAGATCCATCCATGGGTGCCCCTAGGGTCCAGATCCATCCATGGGTGCTCTCAGGGTCCAGATCCACCCATGGGTGCCCCTAGGGTCCAGATCCATCCATGGGTGCCCCTAGGGTCCAGAACCATTTATGGGTCGCCCTGGGATCCAGATCCATCCATGGGTGCCCCTAGGGTCCGGATCCATCCATGGGTGCCCCTAGGGTCTGGATCCATCCATGGGTGCCCCTAGGATCCAGATCCATCCATGGGTGCCCCTAGGGTCCCGATCCACCCATGGGTGCCCCTAGGGTCCAGATCCATCCATGGGTGCTCCTAGGGTCCCGATCCACCCATGGGTGCCCCCAGGGTCCGGATCCATCCATGCCCCCCCCCCCCCCCCAAGGGGTCCAGCTCCCTCCCTGCCTCCTTCCCTCACCCTTCCCTTCCTCCCCATCCCCAGACCGACGTCTTCATCGCCATGGAGCTCATGGGCACCTGCGCTGAGAAGCTCAAGAAGCGCATCCAGGGCCCCATTCCCGAGCGCATCCTGGGGAAGATGACGGTGGCGGTGAGCGGGGTTTTGGGGTGCCCAGGGATGGGGCCGCAGTGTTTTTGGGGGGACGGGGGGGGGGGTCCCGCGGCTGCTGACGGCCTCCCCGCAGATCGTGAAGGCGCTGTTCTACCTGAAGGAGAAGCACGGCGTGATCCATCGGGACGTGAAACCTTCCAACATCCTCCTGGACGAGCGGGGCCAGGTCAAGCTCTGCGACTTCGGCATCAGCGGCCGCCTCGTGGACTCCAAAGCCAAGACCCGCAGCGCCGGCTGCGCCGCCTACATGGCCGTGAGCACCCATGGGTGCCGGGTGCGGGGAGGGCATGGGGGGGGCTCGGGGGTGATGGGTGCTGAGGGTGCCCTCGGTGCCTCCATCCTCTCTGTTTCTCTCTCCCCACCACCACCAGCCCGAGCGCATCGATCCCCCCGACCCTACCAAGCCCGACTACGATATCCGCGCCGACGTCTGGAGCCTCGGCATCTCCCTGGTGACGTGTCCTTAACGGGTCCTTAACGTGTCCCTAGCGTGTCCTTAACGTGTCCCCGGCATGCCCTTAACGTGTCTCTGGCGTGTCCTTAACGTGTCCCTAACGCGTCCTTAACGTGTCCCTAGCATGTCCTTAACGTGTCCCTGGCGTGTCCTTGACGTGTCCCTGGCGTGTCCTTGACGTGTCCCTGGCGTGTCCTTAACGTGTCCCCGGCGTGTCCTTAACGTGTCCCTGGCGTGTCCCTGGCGTGCCCTTAACGTGGCCCTGGCCTGCCCTTAACGTGTCCCTGGCGTGCCCTTAACGTGTCCCTGGCATGCCCTTAACGTGTCCTTAGTGTGTCCCTAATGTGTCCCTGGCATGTCCTTAACGTGTCCCTGGCATGTCCTTAACGTGTCCCCGGTGTGTCCTTAACGTGTCCCTGGCGTGTCCCCAGCGTGCCCTTAACGTGTCCCTGGCGTGCCCTTAACGTGTCCTTAGCGTGTCCCTAATGTGTCCCTGGCATGTCCTTAACGTGTCCCTGGCATGTCCTTAACGTGTCCCCGGCGTGTCCCCAGCGTGCCCTTAACGTGTCCCTGGCGTGCCCTTAACGTGTCCTTAGCATGTCCCTAATGTGTCCCTGGCATGTCCTTAACGTGTCCCTGGCATGTCCTTAACGTGTCCCCGGCGTGTCCTTAACGTGTCCCCAGCGTGTCCTTAACGTGTCCCTGGCGTGTCCTTAACGTGTCCCTAGCGTGTCCTTAACGTGCCCTTGGCGTGTCCTTAACGTGCCCCTGGCGTGTCCCCGGCATGTCCTTAACGTGTCCCCAGCATGTCCTTAACGTGTCCCCAGCATGTCCTTAACGTGTCCCCAGCATGTCCTTAACGTGTCCCCAGCATGTCCTTAACGTGTCCCTGGCGTGTCCTTAACGTGTTCCTGGCGTGTCCTTAACGTGTTCCTGGCGTGTCCTTAACGTGTTCCTGGCGTGTCCTTAACGTGTCCCCGGCGTCCTTAATGTGTCCCCAGCGTGTCCTTAACGTGTCCCTAAAGTGTCCTTAGCGTGTCCCTAGTGTGTTCTTAGCGTGTCCCTAATGTGTCTCTAACGTGTCCTTAACGTGTCCCTGGCGTGTCCTTAATGTGTCCTTGACGTTTCCCTGGCGTGTCCTTGACGTGTCCCTAGCATGTCCTTAATGTGTCCCTAGCGTGTCTTTAACGTTTCCTTAACGTGTCCCTAGCGTGTCCCTAACGTGTCCTTAGCGTGTCCCTAATGTGCCCCTAGCGTGTCCTTAACGTGTCCCTAACTTGTCCGTGGCGTGTCCTTAACATGTCCCTAGCGTTTCCTTAACATGTCCCTAGCCTGTCCCTAAAGTGTCCTTAGCATGTCCCTAATGTGTCCCTAGCATGTCCTTAGCGTTTCCCTAGTGTGTCCTTAGCATGTCCCTAACATGTCCTGAGCGTGTCCCTAACTTGTCCTTAGCTGGTCCCTAACGTGTCCTTAGCGCATCCCTAACGTATCCTTAAAGTTTCCCTAATGTGTTCCTAGCATGTCCCTAACCTGTCCTTAGCAGGTCCTTAGTGTGTCCCTACCGTGTCCTTAGCGTGTCCCTAATATGTCCTTAAAGTTTCCCTAAAGTGTTCTTAGTGTGTTCCTAACATGTCCCTAGCGTGTCCCTAGTGTGTCCTTTGCGTGTCCCTAATGTGTCCTTAGCTGGTCCCTAACGTGTCCTTAGCGTGTCCCTAACGTGTCTCTAACGTGTCCTTAGCGTATCTCTCGTGTGTCCTTACTGTGTCCCTAGCATGTCCTTAGCAGGTCCCTAATGTGCCCTTAGCGTATCCTTTGTGTGTCGTTAACGTGTCCTTAGCGTGTCCCTAACATATCCTTAGTGTGCCCCTAGTGTGTCCTTAGTGTGTCTGTAAGGTGTTCCTAATGTATCCTTAGCGTGTCCCTAATGTGTCCTTAGCATGTCCGTAACATATCCTCAGTGTGTCCCTAGCATGTCCCTACCGTGTCCTTAGCATGTCCCTAACGTATCCTTAGTGTGTCCCTAACTTGTCCTTAGTGTGTCCCTAGCGGTTCCCTAGCGTGTCCCTAATGTGTTCTTAGTGTGTCCCTAGAGTGTCCTTAGCGGGTCCCTACTGTATCCTTAGCGTGTCCCTAACTTATCCTTAGTGTGTCTCTACCGTGTCCTAAGCGTGTCCCTACCGTGTCCTTAGCGTGTCCCTAACATCCTTAGTGTGTCCTTACCGTGTCCTAAGCGCGTCCCTACCGTGTCCTTAGTGTGTCCCTAATGTGTCCTTAGCATGTCCCTAGCGTGTCCTTAGTGTGTCCGTAACGTGTCCCTAATGTGTCCTTAGCATGACCCTAACATATCGTTAGTGTGTCCCTAGCGTGTCCTTAATGTGTCCTTAGCGTGTCCCTAACATGTCCTTAGCATGTCCCTAACATATCCTTAGTGTGTCCTTAGCGAGTCCCTAACGTGTCCTTAGTGTGTCCCTAACGTGTCCTTAGAGCTTCCCTAATGTGTCTTCAGCATTTCCTTAGTGTGTCCCTAGCGTGTCCTTAGTGTGTCCCTAGCATGTCCCTAACGTGTCCCTAGTGTGTCCCTAATGTGTCCTTAGCATGTCCCTAGCATGTCTTTACCGTGTCCTTAGCGGGTCCCTACCGTGTCCTTAGCGTGTCCCTAGCATGTCTTTACCGTGTCCTTAGCGGGTCCCTAACATGTCCTTAGTGCATCCTTTGCTTGTCCCTAACCTGTCCCCCATGTCCTGTGTCCCACATCCCACATATCCCGTATCCCACATGTCCCATGTCCCATGTCCCACGTGTCCCGTGTCCTGTGTCCCATGTATCCCATGTCCTGTATCCCATGTGTCCCGTGTCCTGTATCCCACGTGTTCCACGTCCTGTGTCCCACGTGTCCCATGTCCTGTGTCCCACGTGTCCCATGTCCTGTATCCCACGTGTTCCACGTCCTGTGTCCCATGTGTCCCATGTCCTGTATCCCACGTGTCCCATGTCCCACGTGTTCCACGTCCTGTGTCCCATGTGTCCCATGTCCTGTATCCCACGTCTTCCGTGTCCTGTATCCCATGTGTCCCATGTCCCACGTGTCCCATGTCCTGTGTCCCACGTGTCCCATGTCCTGTGTCCCATGTGTCCCACGTGTCCCATGTCCTGTATCCCACGTGTCCCATGTCCCACGTGTCCCATGTCCTGTATCCCACGTGTCCCATGTCCCACGTGTCCCATGTGTCCCACGTGTCCCATGTCCTGTGTCCCACGTGTCCCATGTGTCCCACGTGTCCCATGTCCTGTGTCCCACGTGTCCCATGTGTCCCACGTGTCCCATGTCCCGTGTCCCACGTGTCCCATGTCCCACGTGTCCCATGTCCTGTGTCCCACGTGTCCCACGTGTCCCATGTGTCCCATGTCCTGTGTCCCATGTGTCCCATGTCCTGTGTCCCATGTGTCCCATGTCCTGTATCCCATGTGTCCCATGTCCTGTATCCCATGTGTCCCATGTCCTGTATCCCATGTGTCCCATGTCCTGTATCCCACGTGTCCCATGTCCTGTGTCCCACGTGTCCCATGTCCTGTATCCCACGTGTCCCATGTCCTGTATCCCACGTGTCCCATGTCCTGTATCCCACGTGTCCCATGTCCTGTATCCCACGTCTTCCGTGTCCTGTATCCCATGTGTCTCATGTCCCACGTGTCCCATGTCCTGTGTCCCATGTGTCCCACGTGTCCCATGTCCTGTATCCCACGTGTCCCATGTGTCCCACGTGTCCCATGTCCTGTATCCCACGTGTCCCATGTCCTGTGTCCCACGTGTCCCATGTGTCCCATGTGTCCCATGTCCCGTGTCCCACGTGTCCCATGTCCCACGTGTCCCATGTCCTGTGTCCCACGTGTCCCACGTGTCCCACGTGTCCCATGTGTCCCATGTGTCCCATGTCCTGTGACCCACGTGTCCCATGTCCCACGTGTCCCATGTGTCCCATGTGTCCCATGTCCTGTGTCCCATGTATCCCATGTCCTGTATACCACGTGTCCCGTGTCCTGTATCCCACGTGTTCCATGTCCTGTGTCCCATGTGTCCCATGTCCTGTATCCCATGTGTCCCATATCCCATGTGCTATCTCCCACGTGTCCCACGTGTCCCATGTCCCACATGTCCCATGCCCACTGTCCCTTGTGTCCCCCATGTTGGTGTCCTGTGTCCCCACGTGTCCCACTTGTCCCGTGGGTCCCATGTACCCGTGTGTCCCATATCCCATGTATCCCATGTCCCTGTGTCCCATGTATCCCATGTCCTGTGTCCCATGTATCCCATGTCTCTATATCCCATGTATCCCATGTATCCCATATGTCTATATCCCCTGTACCCCACATGTCCCGGCCATACCCCACATGTCCCCCATATCCCCCATACCCCACATGTCCCCAGTACCTCACGTCCCCCCCGTACCCCACATCCCCCCTGTACCCCACACGTCCCCCGTACCCCACATCCCCCCCGTACCCCACACGTCCCCTGTACCCCACACGTCCCCCGTACCCCACACGTCCCCCGTACCCCACACGTTCCCCATACCCCACGTCCCCCCCGTACCCCACACGTCCCCCGTACCCCACACGTCCCCCATACCCCACATCCCCCCCGTACCCCACACGTCCCCCGTACCCCACACGTCCCCCGTACCCCACACATCCCCCGTACCCCACATTTCCCCTGTACCCCACACGTCCCCCCCATACCCCACATCCCCCCCGTACCCCACACGTCCCCCGTACCCCACACGTCCCCTGTACCCCACATCCCCCCCGTGCCCCACACGTCCCCCCTGTACCCCACACATCCCCCCCGTACCCCACATCCCCCCCGTACCCCACACGTCCCCCCCGTACCCCACACATCCCCCCCGTACCCCACATCCCCCCCGTACCCCACACGTCCCCCGTACCCCGCATCCCCCCCATACCCCACACGTCCCCCGTACCCCACATCCCCCCTGTACCCCACACGTCCCCCGTACCCCACATCCCCCCCGTACCCCACATCCCCCCCATACCCCGCACATCCCCCGTACCCCACATCCCCCGTACCCCACACGTCCCCCGTACCCCACACGTCCCCCGTACCCCACACATCCCCCGTACCCCACACGTCCCCTGTACCCCACATCCCCCCCGTACCCCACACGTCCCCCGTACCCCACACGTCCCCCGTACCCCACACGTCCCCCGTACCCCACACGTCCCCCGTACCCCACATCCCCCCCGTACCCCACACGTCCCCCGTACCCCACACGTCCCCCCCATACCCCACACATCCCCCCCATACCCCACGTCCCCCCCGTACCCCACACGTCCCCCCCGTACCCCACACGTCCCCCATACCCCACATCCCCCCCATACCCCACACGTCCCCCGTACCCCACACATCCCCCGTACCCCACACGTCCCCCATACCCCACATCCCCCGTACCCCACACATCCCCCGTACCCCACACCTCCCCCGTACCCCACATCCCCCCCATACCCCACATCCCCCCCGTACCCCACACGTCCCCCGTACCCCACATCCCCCCCGTACCCCACACGTCCCCCGTACCCCACACATCCCCCGTACCCCACACGTCCCCCATACCCCACATCCCCCCCGTACCCCACACATCCCCCGTACCCCACACGTCCCCCATACCCCACACATACCCCACACGTCCCCCATACCCCACACGTCCCCCGTACCCCACACATCCCCCATATCCCGCAGGTGGAGCTGGCCACGGGGCAGTTCCCGTACCAGAACTGTAAGACAGATTTCGAGGTGCTGACCAAGGTGTTGCAGGAGGACCCCCCCCTGCTGCCCCCCGCCATGGGCTTCTCTGGGGACTTCCAGGCCTTCGTCAGGGACTGGTGGGTGCCCCCCCCCCCACACACACCTTGGGTGCCCCCTGGGTGCTGACCCCCCCCCCCTTGGGTGCCCCCCCCCACCCCCCCACACACACCTTGGGTGCCCCCTGGTGCTGACCCCCCCCCCCTTGGGTGCCCCCTGGGCTGACCCCCCCCCACCCCTTGGGTGCCCCCTGGGTGCTGACCCACCTTGGGTGCCCCCTGGGTGCCCCCCCCACCCCTTGGGTGCCCCCTGGGTGCTGACCCCCCCCCCCCCCACCTTGGGTGCCCCCCCACCCCCCCCCCCCCCACCTTGGGTGCCCCCTGGGTGCTGACCCCCCCCCCCCTTCTCCTGCAGCCTCACCAAGGACCACAGGAAGAGACCAAAGTACAACAAGTTACTGGTGAGCCCCAGGGCATGGGGGGGGGCGGGGGGGCTTACTGCACCCTGACCCCATCCCCCTGTGCCCATCCCCATCCCCGTGTCCCCATCCCCCTGTCCCCATCCCCATCCCCATCCCTGTATCCCTGTCCCCATCCCCCTGTGCCCATCCCCATGTCCCCATCCCCATGTCCCTGTCCCTGACCCCATCTCTGTCTCTTCATCCCCATCCCCGTCCACATCCCTGTATCCCCATCCCCATCCCCATCCCCCTGTGCCCATCCCCCTGTCCCCACCCCCCACCCCCTGACCCCATCCCTGTCTCCCTGTCCCCATCTCCCCCTCTTCATCCCCCCATCCCCCTGTCCCCATCCCCGTGTCCCTGTCCCTGACCCCATCTCTGTCTCTTCATTCCCATCCCTGTCCACATCCCTGTATCCCTGTCTCCATCCCCATGTCCCCATCCCCATGTCCCTGTCTCCATCCCCATGTCCCTGTGTCCATCCCTGTGTCCATCCCTGTGTCCATCCCTGTGTCCATCCCCATGTCCATCCCCATGTCCCTGTCTCCATCCCCATGTCCCTGTGCC
The DNA here is from genome assembly GCF_034315485.1 of Pezoporus occidentalis. NCBI lineage: Eukaryota > Metazoa > Chordata > Aves > Psittaciformes > Psittacidae > Pezoporus > Pezoporus occidentalis. The sequence continues at coordinate 28,611 of NW_026916142.1, forward strand.
CATCCCCATCTCCCCATCCCCGTATCCTCATCCGTGTCCCCATCTTCATCCCCCCATTCCCGTGTCCCCATCCCCCCATCCCCCTGTCCCTGAACCCCTTTCCCCCCTTTCCCCCCGTCCACCCCATGTCCCTGGCCCTGTCCCTGACCCCATCCCCCCACTCCCATCCCCCCGGCCCTGACCCCACCTCCCCCCCCATCCCCATCCCCCCATCCCTGACCCCATCCCCCCCATCCCCGTCCCTGTCCCCCTCTCCCCCCATCCCCATCCCCCCATCCCTGACCCCATCTCCCCCCCATCCCCATCCCCTTGTCCCTGACCCTATCTCCCCCCACCCCCATCCCCCCGTCCCTGTCCCCATCCCCCCCCCATCCCCATCCCCTTGTCCCTACCCCCATCTCCCCCCATCCCCCTGTCCCTGTCCCTGACCCCACCTCCCCCTCATCCCCATCCCCCCATCCCTGACCCCATCTCCCCCCCACCCCCATCCCCCCATCCCTGACCCCATCTCCCCCATCCCCGTCCCTGAACCCCTTTCCCCCCCTTCCCCATGTCCCTGTCCCTGACCCCATTTCCCCCCATCCCCCTGTCCCTGACCCCATCTCCCCCCCCCATCCCCATCCCCCATCCCTGACCCCATCCCCCCCCATCTCCCCCCCATCCCCCTGTCCCTGTCCCCATCTCCCCCCATCCCCATCCCCTTTCCCTGACCCCATCTCCCCCCATCCCCATCCCTGACCCTATTTCCCCCATCTCCCCCCATCCCCCTGTCCCTGACCCCATCTCCCCCCCCATCCCCATGCCCCCATCCCTGCCCCCATCTCCCCCTCATCCCCCATCCCTGCCCCCATCTCCCCCCATCCCCCGTCCCTGACCCCATCTCCTCCCCATCCCCATCCCCTTGTCCCTATCACCATCTCCCCCCATCCCCCTGTCCCTGTCCCTGACCCCATCTCCCCCCCATCCCCCTGTCCCTGTCCCCATCTCCCCCCATCCCCATCCCCCCATCCCTGACCCCATCTCCCCCTCATCCCCCATCCCTGACCCCATCTCCCCCCATCCCCCGTCCCTGACCCCATCTCCTCCCCATCCCCATCCCCCCATCCCTGACCCCATCTCCCCCCCATCCCCATCCCTAACCCCATCCCCCATCCCTGACCCCATCTCCCCCTCTGCCCCCTGCACCTCCCCATCTCCCCCCCCGTGTCCCCCAGGAGCACAGCTTCATCAAGCGTTACGAGTCGCTGGACGTGGACGTTGCCTCCTGGTTCAAGGACGTCATGGCCAGGACCGAGTCCCCCCGCAGCGGCGCCGGCCTGGCCCAGCCCCACCTCCCCTTCTTCACCAGGTAGCACCGGGGCAGCCCCGGCACCGCCGCGGGGGTCCCCGGGGCACCCAGCACCCGCCTCGGAGCCCCCTGACCCAGCGCGGCCCGGTGCGGCCTGGTGCATCCCGGTGCATCCCAGTGCGTCCTGCTGCATCCCGGGGCATCCCAGTGCGTCCTGCTGCATCCCAGTGCATCCTGCTGCATCCCGGTGCATCCTGGTGCATCCTGGCACGTCCCGGTGCATCCCAGTGCATCCTGCTGCATCCCGGGGCATCCCGGTGCATCCTGGTGCGTCCCGGTGCATCCCAGTGCGTCCCAGGACATCCCAGTGCATCCTGGTGCATCCCGGTGCGTCGTGGTGTGTCCCGATGCATCCCGGTGCATCCTGGTGCGTCCCGGTGCATCCCAGGGCATCCCAGTGCATCCTGGCACATCCCAGTGCATCCCAGTGCGTCCCGGTGCATCCCAGGACATCCCGGTGCATCCTGCTGCATCCTGGGGCATCCCAGTGCATCCTGGCACATCCCGGTGCATCCCAGTGCGTCCCGGTGCATCCCAGGACATCCCGGTGCATCCTGCTGCATCCCGGTGCATCCCGGTGCATCCCAGTGCGTCCCGGTGCATCCCAGGACATCCCGGTGCATCCTGCTGCATCCCGGTGCATCCCGGTGCATCCCAGTGCGTCCCGGTGCATCCCAGGACATCCCGGTGCATCCTGCTGCATCCCGGTGCATCCCAGGGCATCCCGGTGCATCCTGGTGCGTCCCAGGGCATCCTGGTGCATCCCAGGGCATCCCGGTGCATCCTGGTGCGTCCCGGTGCACCCCAGCACATCCCGGTGCATCCCAGGGCATCCCGGTGCTTCCTGGTGTGTCCTGGTGCATCCCGGTGCATCCTGACACATCCCGGTGCATCCCGGTGCATCCCAGCACATCCTGGTGCATCCCAGGGCACCCCAGGGCATCCCGGTGCGTCCCGGTGTGTCCCGGTGCTTCCCCTCCATGGCCTCTCAACATCCTGGTGCCTCAGTGGGGAGAGGGACGGGGACAGGAGGTGGCAGCAGGACAGGGACATGGATGTGACACAGGACATGGATGTGACACAGGACATGGATGTGACACAGGACATGGATGTGACACAGGACATGGATGTGACACAGGACATGGATGTGATGGGGACATGGATGTGACACAGGACATGGATGTGATGGGGACATGGATGTGACACAGGACATGGATGTGACACAGGGACATGGATGTGACACAGGGACATGGATGTGACACAGGACATGGATGTGACACAGGACATGGATGTGACACAGGGACATGGATGTGACACAGGGACATGGATGTGACACAGGGACATGGATGTGACACAGGGACATGGATGTGACACAGGACATGGATGTGACACAGGGACATGGATGTGACACAGGGACATGGATGTGACACAGGACATGGATGTGATGGGGACATGGATGTGACACAGGACATGGATGTGATGGGGACATGGATGTGACACGGGACATGGATGTGACACAGGGACATGGATGTGACACAGGACATGGATGTGACACAGGACATGGATGTGACACAGGACATGGATGTGACACAGGGACATGGATGTGACACAGGACATGGATGTGACACAGGACATGGATGTGACACAGGACATGGATGTGACACAGGGACATGGATGTGACACAGGACATGGATGTGACACAGGACATGGATGTGACACAGGGACATGGATGTGATGGGGACATGGATGTGACACAGGACATGGATGTGACACAGGACATGGATGTGACACAGGACATGGATGTGACACAGGGACATGGATGTGACACAGGGACATGGATGTGATGGGGACATGGATGTGACACGGGACATGGATGTGACACGGGACATGGATGTGACACGGGACATGGATGTGACACAGGGACATGGATGTGATGGGGACATGGATGTGACACAGGACATGGATGTGACACAGGGACATGGATGTGACACAGGACATGGATGTGACACAGGACATGGATGTGACACAGGGACATGGATGTGACACAGGACATGGATGTGACACAGGACATGGATGTGACACAGGGACATGGATGTGACACAGGACATGGATGTGGGGCAGGGACATGGATGTGACACAGGACATGGATGTGACACAGGACATGGATGTGACACAGGACATGGATGTGACACAGGGACATGGATGTGACACAGGGACAGGGATGTGATGGGGACATGGATGTGACACAGGGACATGGATGTGACACAGGACATGGATGTGACACAGGACATGGATGTGACACAGGGACATGGATGTGACACAGGACATGGATGTGACACAGGGACATGGATGTGACACAGGACATGGATGTGACACAGGACATGGATGTGACACAGGGACATGGATGTGACACAGGACATGGATGTGACACAGGACATGGATGTGACACAGGGACATGGATGTGACACAGGACATGGATGTGATGGGGACATGGATGTGACACAGGGACATGGATGAGATGGGGACATGGATGTGACACAGGGACATGGATGTGACACAGGACATGGATGTGACACAGGACATGGATGTGACACAGGGACATGGATGTGACACAGGACATGGATGTGATGGGGACATGGATGTGACACGGGACATGGATGTGACACAGGGACATGGATGTGACACAGGGACATGGATGTGACACAGGACATGGATGTGACACAGGGACATGGATGTGACACAGGACATGGATGTGGGGCAGGACATGGATGTGACACAGGACATGGATGTGACACAGGACATGGATGTGACACAGGGACATGGATGTGACACAGGACATGGATGTGACACAGGACATGGATGTGACACAGGGACATGGATGTGATGGGGACATGGATGTGATGGGGACATGGATGTGACACAGGGACATGGATGTGATGGGGACATGGATGTGACACAGGGACATGGATGTGACACAGGACATGGATGTGACACAGGGACATGGATGTGACACAGGGACATGGATGTGACACAGGACATGGATGTGATGGGGACATGGATGTGACACAGGACATGGATGTGACACAGGACATGGATGTGACACAGGGACATGGATGTGACACAGGACATGGATGTGACACAGGACATGGATGTGACACAGGGACATGGATGTGACACAGGACATGGATGTGATGGGGACATGGATGTGACACAGGGACATGGATGTGATGGGGACATGGATGTGACACAGGGACATGGATGTGACACAGGGACATGGATGTGACACAGGGACATGGATGTGATGGGGACATGGATGTGACACAGGACATGGATGTGACACGGGACATGGATGTGACACAGGGACATGGATGTGATGGGGACATGGATGTGACACAGGACATGGATGTGACACAGGGACATGGATGTGACACAGGACATGGATGTGACACAGGACATGGATGTGACACAGGGACATGGATGTGATGGGGACATGGATGTGACACGGGACATGGATGTGACACAGGACATGGATGTGACACAGGACATGGATGTGACACAGGACATGGATGTGACACAGGGACATGGATGTGACACAGGGACATGGATGTGACACAGGACATGGATGTGACACGGGACATGGATGTGATGGGGACATGGATGTGACACAGGGACATGGATGTGACACAGGACATGGATGTGACACAGGGACATGGATGTGACACAGGGACATGGATGTGACACAGGACATGGATGTGACACAGGGACATGGATGTGACACAGGACATGGATGTGACACAGGGACATGGATGTGACACAGGGACATGGATGTGACACAGGACATGGATGTGACACAGGACATGGATGTGACACAGGGACATGGATGTGACACAGGGACATGGATGTGACACAGGACATGGATGTGACACAGGGACATGGATGTGACACAGGGACATGGATGTGACACAGGACATGGATGTGACACAGGGACATGGATGTGACACAGGGACATGGATGTGACACAGGACATGGATGTGACACAGGGACATGGATGTGACACAGGGACATGGATGTGACACAGGACATGGATGTGGGGCATGGATGTGGCAGGGGACATGGATGTGACACAGGGAGAGTGTGGATGTGACACGGGACATGAATGGCACACAGGTGGACATGGATGTGACATGGGGACGATGTGGGGCTGGCAGCAGGATGTGACATGGGGACGATGTGGGGCTGGCACCGGGATGTGACATGGGGACGATGTGGGGCTGGCAGCAGGATGTGACATGGGGACGATGTGGGGCTGGCACCGGGATGTGACATGGGGACGATGTGGGGCTGGCACCAGGACGATGTGGGGCTGGCACCAGGATGTGACATGGGGACGATGTGGGGCTGGCACCAGGACGATGTGGGGCTGGCACCAGGATGTGACATGGGGACGATGTGGGGCTGGCACCAGGACGATGTGGGGCTGGCACCAGGATGTGACATGGGGACGATGTGGGGCTGGCACCAGGACGATGTGGGGCTGGCACCATGGGGACGATGTGGGGCTGGCAGCAGGATGTGACATGGGGACGATGTGGGGCTGGCAGCAGGATGTGACATGGGGACGATGTGGGGCTGGCACCGGGATGTGACATGGGACCAGGATGTGGGGCTGGGGCTGGCACCGGGATGTGACATGGGGACGATGTGGGGCTGGAAGCAGGATGTGACATGGGGACGATGTGGGGCTGGCACCAGGACGATGTGGGGCTGGCACCAGGATGTGACATGGGGACGATGTGGGGCAGGCACCGGGATGTGACATGGGGACGATGTGGGGCTGTCACCAGGACGATGTGGGGCTCGCACTGGGACGTGTTATGGGGACGATGTGGGGCTGGCAGCAGGATGTGCTATGGGGATGATGTGGGGCTGGCACCGGGATGTGAGATGGGGATGATGTGGGGCTGGCACCGGGATGTGACATGGGGATGATGTGGGGCTGGCACCAGGACGATGTGGGGCTGGCACCGGGACGATGTGGGGCTCGCACTGGGACGTGCTATGGGGACGATGTGGGGCTCGCACCAGGACGATGTGGGGCTCGCACTGGGACGTGCTATGGGGACGATGTGGGGCTCGCACCAGGACGATGTGGGGCTGGCACCGGGACGATGTGGGGCTGGCACCAGGATGATGTGGGGCTGGCACTGGGACGATGTGGGGCTCGCACCAGGACGATGTGGGGCTCGCACTGGGACGTGCTATGGGGACGATGTGGGGCTGGCAGCAGGATGTGACATGGGGACGATGTGGGGCTGGCACCGGGCCGTGCCATGGGGCTGATGTGGGGCTCGCACGGGGATGTGACATCGGGAACAATGTGGGGTTGGCACTGGGCCGTGCCATGGGGCCGAAGTGGGGCTGGCCTCGTGCCGTGCCATGGGGCCGATGTGGGGCTGACATCGGGACGATGTGGGGCTGGCAGCAGGATGTGACCTCAGGACTATGTGGGGCTGGCCCTGGGCCGTGCCATGGGGCTGATGTGGGGCTGGCCCTGGGCCGTGCCATGGGGCCGATGTGGGGCTGGCACTGGGACGATGTGGGGCTGGCCCCGATGTGGGGCTGGCCCAGGGCCGTGCCATGGGGCCAATGTGGGGCTGGCATTGGGACGATGTGGGGCTGGCCCCGAAGTGGGGCCGGCCCTGGGCCATGCCATGGGGCCGATGTGGGGCTGGCACTGGGCCGATGTGGGGCCGGCCCCGATGTGGGGCTGTGCCATGGGGCCGATGTGGGGCTGGCCCTGATGCAGGGCCGTGCCATGGGGCGGATGTGGGGCTGGCCCCGATGTGGGGCTGGCCCTGGGCCGTGCCATGGGGTCGATGCGGGGCCGTGCCATGGGGCGGATGTGGGGCTGGCATTGGGATGATGTGGGGCTGGCCCCGATGCGGGGCCGTGCCATGGGGCCGGTGTGGGGCTGGCCCCGATGTGGGGCTGGCACTGGGCCGATGTGGGGCTGGCCCCGATGTGGGGCCGTGCCATGGGGCCGATGTGGGGCTGGCACTGGGCCGATGTGGGGCTTGCCCCAATGTGGGGCCGTGCCATGGGCCCGATGTGGGGCTGTGCCATGGGGCCGATGTGGGGCTGGCATTGGGATGATGTGGGGCTGGCCCCGATGCGGGGCCGTGCCATGGGGCGGATGTGGGGCTGTGCCATGGGGCCGATGTGGGGCTGTGCCATGGGGCCGGTGTGGGGCTGGCCCCGATGCGGGGCCGTGCCATGGGGCGGGTGCCGCTGTGCCCCACGGGGGCCGGTGCCATGGGGCTGTGACAATCAGGGCTGGGGACAGGGCAGGAGCCCCCCGCTGTGTCCCCTGCCCCCCACCCCCCCCCCCCGGCTGCCCCCCCCCCCCCCCCCATCCCCCTTAATTATTATTATTATTATTGTTATTATTAATTAATATTATTATAAATGCGCATGTGGAACCCGAGCGGTGTCTGCCTCCGGGGGGAGGGGAACGGGGGGATGGGGGGAAATGGGGGGAACTGGGGGGGAATTGGGGGGAACTGGGGGGGAAATGGGGGGGAATTGGGGGGAACTGGGGGGAACTGGGGGGGAGCTGGGGGGAATTGGGGGGAATTGGGGGAAATGGGGGGGAAATGGGGGGGAATTGGGGGGAACTGGGGGGGAGCTGGGGGGAAATGGGGGGGAACTGGGGGGAAATGGGGGGGAATTGGGGGGGAATTGGGGGGGGAATTGGGGGGAACTGGGAGGGAATTGGGGGGGAACTGGGGGGGAACTGGGGGGAACTGGGGGGGAATTGGGGGGGAACTGGGGGGAACTGGGGGGGAATTGGGGGGAACTGGGAGGGAATTGGGGGGGAACTGGGGGGGATATGGGGGGGAAAGGGGGGTAAATGGGGTGGGGGGGGATATGGGGGGAAAGGGGGGTAAATGGGGTGGGGGGGGATATGGGGGGGAAAGGGGGGTAAATGGGGGGGACATGGGGGGGGAAATGGGGGGGAAGGGGGGGAAATGGGGGGGAAATGGGGAAAAATGGGGGGAAATGGGGGGGAATGGGGGGGAAATGGGGGGGGAATGGGGGGTCAATGGGGGGAAATGGGGGGAAATGGGGGGGAAATGGGGGGGAAATGGGGGGAAATGGGGGGAAATGGGGGAAATGGGGGGAAATGGGGGGGAAATGGGGGGAATGGGGGGAATTGGGGTCACTGGGGTGCCATTGGGGACACTGGGGTGGGGGAAACTGGGGGGAAATGGGGAAATGGGGGAAATGGGGGGTGCCACTGGGGAACTGGGGGGAAATGGGGACACTGGGGTGCCATTGGGGAACTGGGGTGCCATTGGGGAACTGGGGGGAAATGGGGGGAAATGGGGTGCCATTGGGGTCACTGGGGGGGAATTGGGGTGCCATTGGGGATACTGGGATGCCATTGGGGGGGATGCCATTGGGGTCACTGGGGGGCTGGGGGAACTGGGATGCCACTGGGGAACTGGGGGGAAATGGGGATCCTGGGGTGCCATTGGGGTCACTGGGGTGCCATTGGGGACACTGGGGTGCCATTGGGGTCACTGGGGTGCCACTGGGGACACTGGGGTGCCATTGGGGACACTGGGGACACTGGGGTGCCATTGGGGACACTGGGGTGCCATTGGGGTCACTGGGGTGCCATTGGGGACACTGGGGTGCCATTGGGGTCACTGGGGTGCCATTGGGGATACTGGGGTGCCATTGGGGACACTGGGATGCCATTGGGGACACTGGGATGCCATTGGGGATACTGGGGTGCCATTGGGGTCACTGGGATGCCATTGGGGACACTGGGGTGCCATTGGGGACACTGGGGTGCCATTGGGGTCACTGGGATGCCATTGGGGACACTGGGGTGCCACTGGGGACACTGGGATGCCATTGGGGACACTGGGGTGCCATTGGGGTCACTGGGGTGACATTGGGGACACTGGGATGCCATTGGGGACACTGGGATGCCATTGGGGTCACTGGGGTGCCATTGGGGATACTGGGGTGCCATTGGGGTCACTGGGGTGCCATTGGGGACACTGGGGTGCCATTGGGGTCACTGGGATGCCATTGGGGACACTGGGATGCCATTGGGGTCACTGGGGTGCCATTGGGGATACTGGGGTGCCATTGGGGTCACTGGGGTGCCATTGGGGACAGGAGCCTGGGTGCTGTGGGGGTCTCTGGGGCACTCTAAAGGAGGCCCTATGGGGCGTGAAGGGGGTTCTATGGGGTCTGTGGGGTGCCATGGGTCCCAGCCCCCTCTGGCTGCCCCCCCGGGACCCACAGCGCCTGTCGGGGGGGACTTGTGGGGCTGGAGGGTGCTTTGGGGGCACTTATGGGGCTGGGGAGGGACTTGGGGGGCTGAGAGGCATCGGGGGGGGGGGGGGATGAAGGCCCCTCCCCCCTCCCGTGCATACCAAGGGGCGGGGCCTCGGGGGGGCGGGGCCTGCTCTGCC